>NC_010638.1:0-16773 GCF_023721935.1 Panthera uncia | reverse complement strand
ATCGAGATGTCCTATTTGAGAAAGTTGAAGGATTGGATTTAAGAACGTCATGACCCTGAAGTAAGAACCAGATGCCAGATATAGTTCCGTTATAGACACCCCCACGTTGAAATGGGCCCGGAGCGAGAAGAGGTACACGTTCAAGCAAGGATTGCTGGTTTCTCGAGGCCAGGTGATTAAGCTCTTTCGGACAGTTGAGGTCCATAGAAGAACATTGTTAAATCATAAATATGCACGATTAAGCACTATTATGTCTTATGTAATATATATAAACTATTGTACATGCTTAATATTCATGGGGACTAGCGATTAATGCACGATATACATAGTATGTCTTATGTAATATATATAGATTATTGTACATGCCTAATATCCATGGGGACTAGCGATTAATGCACGATATACATGGGGGGAGGGGGGGGCAGTTGATCGGTTTTTTACACTGTGCGTCTGTGTTGTGGGAGTTAGGGGTTTTTCACTTGTTTTTATGGAAAATGAGGACATACTGGGCAAGCACAGTATGAGTATATGCAATATATGAATTATGGAAGCTATGGAGTTGTTTTTTGGTATTAACAAGGAATAGTTTAAGAAAGAATATCAGCTTTGGGTGCTGATGGCGGGGCTGTTGCTTCTTCCTTGAAGTCTTAGGGAGGGTGCATATTCTCCTTTTTTGGTTTACAAGACCAAGGTATTCTATATACTACGAAGACTCTTCATTTAAGGAGGCGGTTTTCAATAATGCCTGAGATGGGTATTAGGACTAGGAGAATAGAGAAATATAGGATGGAGGCTAGTTGCCCGATGGTGATGAAAGGATATTCTACGGGCTGGCCGCCAATTCATGTCAGGGTCAGAAGGTCTGCTACTAGGAATCAGAATAAGCACTGGCTTAGTGGTCGAAACATTATCCCCCGTTGTTTGGAAGTGTGGAGGGCGGGGATAATTGTTAGGATTAAGATGGATAGGACTAGGGCTAGGACTCCCCCTAGTTTATTGGGGATAGATCGAAGGATTGCGTATGCGAATAGGAAGTACCACTCAGGCTTGATATGAGGAGGGGTGTTTAGAGGATTGGCGGGGATGTAGTTATCAGGGTCTCCTAATAGGTCTGGTGAGAATAGGACAAGTAGCATGAGCGTTAGGGTTAGTGTTAAAAGGCCTAGGATGTCTTTGACTGTGTAGTGCGGGTGGAATGGGATTTTGTCTGAGTCAGATACCATTCCTGAGGGGTTGTTAGATCCTGTTTCATGAAGGAATAGGAGGTGGATTTCTGCTAGGGCTGAGATGATGAATGGAAGGATAAAGTGGAAGGCAAAGAATCGTGTCAAGGAGGCTTTATCTACTGAGAAGCCCCCTCAGATCCATTCTACTAGGTTGCTCCCAATGTATGGGATTGATGATAGGAGATTGGTGATCACGGTTGCTCCTCAGAAGGATATTTGGCCTCAGGGTAAGACATATCCCATGAAGGCTGTAGCCATGACTGCGAGCAATAGTACGGCTCCAATGTTTCATGTTTCTGAGAAGGTGTAGGAGCCGTAGTACATTCCTCGTCCTACGTGTATGTATAGGCAGATAAAGAATATGGAGGCTCCGTTGGCGTGTAGGTATCGGATAATTCAGCCATAATTTACGTCGCGGCAGATGTGGGTGACTGACGAGAAAGCGGTTATTGTGTCTGATGTATAGTGTATGGCTAGAAAGAGGCCGGTGAGAATTTGTAGGATTAAACATACTCCTAACAGGGAGCCAAAGTTTCATCATGCTGAGATGTTGGATGGAGTGGGAAGATCAATGAATGAGTGATTGATAATTTTGATAAGGGGGTGTGATTTTCGAATGTTGGTCATTAGGTTCTTATAGTTGAAATACAACAATGGTTTTTCATATCATTAGTCATGGTTAGATTCCATGTGAGAATTATGATAATATATATTGTGTTTATTTTAAGTACAATTTTCGTGGTGAGCTTTGTAAGTTTTTCTTCAAAGCCTTCTCCTATTTATGGTGGGTTTGGTTTGATTGTGGCCGGTGGTGTTGGTTGTGGTATTGTATTGAATTTTGGAGGGTCGTTTTTAGGTTTAATGGTCTTTTTAATTTATTTAGGGGGCATGCTTGTGGTGTTTGGGTATACTACAGCTATGGCTACTGAGCCTTACCCCGAGGCGTGGACGTCTAATAAGGCCGTGTTGGGTGCATTCATTACGGGGGTGCTAGCGGAGTTATTAACTGCTTGTTATATTTTAAAAGAAGATGAGGTTGAGGTTGTGTTTAAGTTTAATGGTGCGGGTGATTGGGTAATTTATGATACGGGTGATTCGGGGTTTTTTAGTGAGGAGGCCATGGGGATTGCAGCATTGTATAGTTATGGAACTTGGTTGGTAGTTGTTACTGGTTGATCCTTGCTTATTGGTGTATTGGTGATTATAGAGATTACTCGTGGAAATTAAGTAAGAGCAGGCTAAGGGTCAAGGTGATTATGAAGGATAAGAAGTAGAGCTTAACTAGCCCTTTCTGATTAGATACGATGGTTGATATTTTTATTTGGAAGTGGGAGATGGATTTTGGTAATACATTTTCTAGTCAGATTATATCTAATAGTATCGATGCGGACTTTTGGCTTATAGTTAGGCCTATTGTTGATGGGAGGCGGTGTATTACAATTGGAAAGTACCCTAGGAAGCTAGAAAACTTAAAGAGGTTCGAGGGGTATTTGAATTTTAAGTTTTTAGTTGCAAGGTTAAGTTCTAATGCTAAGATGAAGCCTGTGATGGTTACGGCGAGAGCAGTTAGTTTTAGATAGTGGGGTATGGTTATTTGTGGGGTGGTTATTGGGGGAATGTTGTGGGAAATCAAGTACCCTGCAAAAATGCTTCCAATTAAGAGACGTTTAATGGAGTTGATTAGGTGGGGGTTATTTTCATTGATTGGACTTAGGGAGTTAAATCGGGGCTGTCCTAGGAGTGCAAAGAATATGATTCGAGTACTATAGGCAGCCGTGAGAGATGTAGCGATGAGAGTGACCGATAGGGCTCAGGCGTTGGTATACGACGTATTGGCTGTCTCGATAATCAGGTCTTTAGAGTAAAAGCCTGTTAGGAAAGGTATTCCTGTTAATGCGAGACTTCCGATGATGAGGGAGGAGGTGGTGAAAGGTATGGGTTTATATAATCCGCCTATCTTTCGAATGTCTTGTTCATCATTTAGGCTGTGAATAATTGATCCAGAGCACATAAATAATATAGCTTTGAAAAATGCGTGCGTACAGATGTGAAGGAATGCAAGGTAGGGTTGGTTGATTCCGATAGTAACGATTATTAGACCTAATTGGCTTGAAGTTGAGAAGGCAACGATTTTTTTGATGTCATTTTGTGTGAGGGCGCAGATAGCTGTGAATAAGGTTGTGATGGCCCCTAGGCATAGGGTGAGAGTTTGTATGGTTTTATTTTGTTCTATGAGTGGGTGGAAGCGGATTAGTAAAAAGACTCCGGCTACAACCATTGTACTTGAGTGGAGTAGGGCGGAAACGGGGGTTGGACCCTCTATGGCTGATGGTAGTCATGGGTGTAGGCCAAATTGAGCAGACTTGCCTGTCGCTGCTAGGAGAAGACTTAGCAATGGGACATTTAGGTTTTCATGCTGGGTAATAAAGATCTGTTGAAAGTCTCATGCATTTATGTTGGCAAGGAATCATGCTATGGCCGTGATAAATCCTACGTCTCCGATGCGGTTGTAGAGAATCGCTTGTAGGGCGGCAGTGTTTGCGTCTGCTCGACCATATCATCATCCGATGAGCAGGAAGGATATAATTCCTACTCCCTCTCAACCGATAAATAGTTGGAACAGGTTATTGGCGGTCACTAGGATTATTATAGTGATTAGAAATATGAGGAGATATTTGAAGAATCGATTGATATGAGGATCTGTGTGTATATATCATATTGAGAATTCTATGATTGATCATGTAACGAAAAGTGCCACAGGGATGAAGATGATCGAGAAATAATCTAGTTTAAAGCTTAGTGACAATTTGAGGGTTTGGACTGATAGTCAGTGTCAGTTTGAGACAATTGTTTCTTGTCCGGAGGAAATAAATATTATAGCCGGAATTGTGCTGATGGTGAAGGCATAAGAGATTGTGGTTTTTACATAATGGGGGTATAGGTTATTTTTGTATAGTTGAGTATTGGATATGATGATGGGCAGGAATAGAATGGATACTGTGGTGAGTATAGAGAAGGTAAATAGGTTTATTACTTTTATTTGGAGTTGCACCAATTTTTTGGCTCCTAAGACCAATGGATTACTTCTATCCTATAAAAGTTGAAAAAGCCACGCTTTCATACGTGGGGGCATGAATTAGCAGTTCTTGCATACTTTTTCGGTAAATAGGAAGATTTGCACTTCTATTATTAGATCCACAAGCTAATGTTTTTATTAAACTATATTTACAATAAATAGGACCTAGTGCGATTTTGGGGTTGAGTGATAAGAGAAGGAGTGGGAGCAGGTGAAGGGCTATTAGGGTGTTTTCTCGTGTGAATGATGGATTGATGTTTTTAATGTGGTGTGTATATTTACCTCGTTGGGTTGTAGTGAGCATATAGAGGGTATATAGGGCTGTGATGATAATATTTGTACCCATGAGGACGATAGTTATGTTGGATCATGAGAAGGAAGCTATTACTACAAATAGCTCTCCGATTAGGTTAATGGTAGGAGGCAGGGCTAGGTTCGCGAGACTGGCTAGTAGCCATCAGGCAGCTATCAGAGGGAGGATGGCTTGTAGGACTCGTGCTAGAATTATTGTTCGGCTATGGACTCGTTCGTCGTTTGAGTTTGCGAGGCAAAATAATATTGAGGAGGTTAGTCCGCGGGCGATTATAAGGGCTGTAGCTCCTATATAACTTCAGGGTGTTTGGATTAGCACAGCTACAATTACTAGGGCTATATGGCTTACGGATGAATATGCGATTACGGATTTCAGGTCTGTCTGACGTAAACAGATAGAACTTGTTATAACTATTCCCCATAGGGACAGCATCATGAAAGGATATGCTATTTGGTTTGTTGTGGGGTTGAGTAGAATTGTAATACGTATCATTCCATATCCCCCTAGTTTTAACAGTACGGCAGCAAGTACTATTGAGCCGGCAATGGGGGCTTCGACATGTGCTTTTGGTAATCACAGGTGGAGTCCATATAGAGGTATTTTTACTACAAATGCTATTATGCATGCTAGTCAGAGAAAGATGTTAGACCAGGTGGTTGAGATTGGTTTGGTTCAGTATTGAATGATTAGGAAATTTAAAGTTCCCGTTGTGTTTTGAATGTATAGCAGTGCGACTAGGAGGGGCAGTGAGCCTACCAAGGTGTAGAGTAGAAAGTATAGGCCAGCGTTTAGTCGCTCCGTTTGATTGCCCCATCGGGTAATAATAATAAGGGTGGGGATTAATGTGGCTTCAAATAGGATATAAAATATAATTAGTTCTGTGGCGGTGAATGTTATAATTAGGAGAAGTTGTAAAGTAATAAGTATCGTGATGTATAGTTTTTTTCGGGCCAAGGTCTCTTTTGATAGGTGTGACTGACTAGCCACAAGTATTAGTGGCAGGAGTCATGTTGTTAATACTAGTAGAGGTGCAGAAAGTGAGTCTGAGAAGAATAGTAATGAGAGATTTAGGCTGTTGTCGCCTAGTTGATTTAAATAGGAAAGGCTAATAAGGCTGATCAGGAGGCTGTAGGTAGTTGAGTTAATTCAGATTATGTTGGGTTTTGATAGTCATGTTATCGGTATGAGTATGGCAGTAGGGATAATAATTTTTAGCATTGCAGGAGGTTTAGGTTTTGTACATAATCAGTACCATATGTGTTTGATACCATTACTAGTAAGGATAAGCCCAGTGCCGCCTCGCAGGCTGCAAATACTAGCAGGATGATAGGAGTCATGCTAGCTAGTGTGAAATGGTTATTTAGGATTGCTACGGTTATTATGATAAATAGGGATAGCATTATGCCTTCCAGACATAGGAGAGAGGATATTAAGTGGGATCGGTACATCAATAGTCCTATAAGTGATATGATGAAAGCCAGGAATATATTAATATAGACTATGGACATCTGATAATTATAGGGCAAGCTACAATCTAATGAGTCGAAATCATTTGTTTTGGTTTAAACTAATTATCATATTCAGTTCACTCTAGTCCTTTTTGGGTTCATTCGTAGGCTAGGCTCGCGGCTAGTAGAGAGATTAGTAGGAGGGCTATGATAAGTATGGTTGATAATTTGTTTGTTTGTGAGGCCCAGGGAAGGGGGAGTAGTAGTGCAATTTCTAGATCGAATAGTAGGAATGTAATAGCTACTAGGAAAAATTTTATAGAGAAGGGTAGGCGGGCGGATCCTATGGGGTCAAATCCACACTCATAAGGGCTTGCTTTTTCTGCATAGGTGTTTAATTGGGGTAATCAGAATGCGATTAATACAGGTAGTGTGGATAGAAGTGTGTTGGTAAGCAGAGTTAGTATTACATGTATTATTCCTTTTCGGATTGTACCGAAATTGGTTGATTGGAAGTCAACTGTACTAGGTAATACTAAAGGAATGGTGTCCTCATCAATAAATAGAAACTTACAAGAATAGTCACACTACACCTACGAAATGTCAGTATCAGGCAGCAGCTTCATATCCAAAATGGTAGTTGGATATGAAATGATATTTTAATTGGTGTAGGAAGCAGACGATGAGGAAAATAGAGCCAATAATCACATGGAGTCCATGAAATCCTGTGGCCATAAAGAAAGTGGATCCATAGACCCCGTCTGAGATTGTGAATGATGCTTCACAGTATTCTGAGGCTTGAAGTAGTGTCAAGTATATCCCTAAAGAGATTGTGGTGAATAGGGCTTGAAGCATATGTTTTCGGTTACCTTTTATTAGGCTGTGGTGAGCTCAGGTGGTTGCTACTCCGGAAGCTAATAGTACGGAAGTGTTGAGTAGTGGGACTTCTAGGGGGTTGAGCAGGGTGATACCTGTAGGTGGCCAGCATCCTCCTAGTTCGGGAGTTGGGGCTAGGCTTGAGTGGTAGAAGGCCCAGAAAAATCCTGCGAAGAAGAATACTTCTGAGATGATAAAGAGAATTATCCCGTAACGGAGACCTTTTTGAACGGTGGGTGTGTGGTGACCTTGGAATGTGCTTTCCCGAATAATATCTCGTCATCATTGATACATAGTGAGCAGATTGGTGGTTATACCTAGAGTTAGTAGTAATATTGAGTTGTGGTGAAATCATATAGCCAGGCCTGAAGTTATTAATAGAGCTGAAAGTGCCCCCGTAAGTGGCCATGGGCTGGGGTTAACTATATGGTATGCGTGGGTTTGATGGGTCATTAGGTATTGTCATGTAGATATAGACTTACAAGTAGGGTAAAGACGTAGGCTTGGATTAGGGCTACAGCGAACTCAAGGATTGTTAGTAGGATGAGAATAATAAAGGTAATTAGAGCAATAGAGGCATTAATATTTGCTAGAGCCAGAGCAGCCCCTCCAATTAAGTGTATTAATAAGTGGCCTGCAGTAATGTTAGCTGTTAGTCGTACGGCCAGAGCCACGGGCTGGATAAAAAGGCTAATAGTTTCAATAATTACAAGTATGGGGATCAGGGGGATTGGTGTTCCTTGTGGTAGAAAGTGGGCTAGGGATGCTTTAGTTTTGTGGCGAAATCCGGTGATTACGGCACCGGCTCATAGGGGAATAGCTATTCCTAAGTTTATTGATAGTTGGGTAGTTGGGGTAAATGAGTGGGGCAGTAGGCCTAACAGGTTTGTTGATCCAATAAATAGAATGAGGGACATGAGTATTAGGGCCCAAGTTTGTCCTTTGCGATTGTGAATGGCTAATATTTGTTTTGACGTTAGTTGTACTAATCACTGCTGGAGTGAGACTAGGCGGTTATTAATTAGTCGATTAGGTGAAGGGAATAGAATGCTGGGGAACATAATAATTAATACGACAATAGGCAGTCCTATTATTGTTGGGGTAGTGAAAGAGGTGAATAGATTTTCGTTCATTTTTTTTCTCAAGGACTAGGTTGTTTTAGTGCGGCCGTAGATTTGAGCTCCGGGCTTGATGGATACAGGTGTTTTGAGATTTTTAGTTGAAATATAATAAATAGTGTTATAATTATGGAAGTAATAGTAATAAATCAGGTTGATGTATCTAACTGTGGCATGTCATTAAGGGGAGGTTTAAACTCCCAGTTTTTAACTTAAAAGGTTAACGCTAATTTAGCTTCTTAATGAAATTACAGTATAGACGTAGATCATTCTTCAAAGTATGATAGTGGGACTAGTTCAAGAACAATGGGTATAAAACTGTGGTTTGAGCCACAGATCTCTGAGCATTGACCATAGTATAACCCAGGTCGTGTACCTATTAGGGTTGTTTGGTTTAGTCGGCCTGGAATGGCGTCAGTTTTTAGGCCCAGGGATGGGACGGCTCATGAGTGTAGTACGTCTTCTGATGAGATTAACATGCGAATAGTCATTTCTATTGGTAACACTACTCGGTTATCAACTTCTAATAATCGGAGTTCTCCGGGCTTTAGTTCTTGAGTAGGGATTATATAGGAGTCAAAGTTCAGGTCCTCATAGTCAGTATATTCATAGCTTCAGTATCATTGATGTCCCATGGTCTTTACAGTGAGAGAGGGGTTATTAATCTCGTCTATTATGTAGAGAATTCGTAAGGAGGGCAGGGCAATGAGAATTAAGATGATGGCTGGTAAAATAGTTCAGATGGTTTCTACTTCCTGGGCATCTATTGTACTTGTGTGCGTGAGTTTGGTTGTCAGTATTAGTGAGATGATGTAAAGGACTAGGGAGCTAATTAGGAATACAATTATCAGTGTGTGATCGTGAAAGTGTAGAAGCTCTTCTATGATAGGGGATGTAGCATCTTGGAAACCTAGTTGGAAAGGATATGCCATAGAAGTACACAGGGCTTAAACCTATAATTTAACCTTGACAAAGTTATGTAATTGTTTTACTAATACTTCTTGATTGAGAAAGACATAGTGGTTATGGCATTGGCTTGAAATCAATCTAAGGAGGTTCGATTCCTTCCTTTCTTATTTTAACAGTACATAGGTTGGTTCTTCAAATGTGTGATACGGAGGGGGACATGCATGCAGCCATTCAAGATTGGTTGTGGTTAGTTCCACTGTGGCCACTTCTCGCTTTGATGCAAAAGCTTCTCACACTATGAAAACCATTAATATTACTGCTGTTAGTGAGATAAAAGAGCCTATTGAGGAGACTGTATTTCAAGTTGTATATGCATCTGGATAGTCAGAATAACGTCGAGGCATTCCGGACAAGCCTAGAAAATGCTGAGGGAAAAACGTTATATTGACACCTACGAATATAATAGTGAAATGAATTTTTGCCCAAGTATTATCGAGAGTATATCCTGAGAATAGGGGGAATCAATGAACAAAACCCCCTATGATAGCAAATACTGCTCCTATTGACAATACATAGTGGAAGTGAGCTACTACGTAGTATGTGTCGTGAAGGACAATGTCTAATGAGGAATTTGCTAGTACGATTCCTGTTAGGCCCCCCACAGTGAATAAGAAAATAAATCCTAGGGCCCATAGCATAGCGGGAGACCATTTAATATTACCTCCATGAAGAGTAGCCAGTCAACTAAATACTTTTACCCCTGTGGGAATAGCAATAATTATAGTAGCTGATGTAAAGTATGCTCGTGTGTCCACATCTATCCCCACAGTAAACATGTGATGGGCCCATACGATAAAGCCCAGAAAGCCAATTGATATTATAGCTCAAACTATTCCCATGTAGCCAAAAGGTTCTTTTTTACCTGAGTAATAGGTGACAATATGTGAAATCATTCCAAACCCGGGTAAAATTAAAATGTAGACTTCTGGGTGACCGAAAAATCAGAATAAGTGTTGATATAAGATAGGATCCCCTCCTCCAGCGGGGTCAAAAAATGTGGTGTTCAGATTTCGATCTGTCAGTAGCATAGTGATGCCTGCTGCTAAAACTGGCAGCGATAGGAGTAGTAATACAGCAGTGATTAAGACCGATCAGACAAATAGAGGTGTTTGATACTGGGATATAGCAGGGGGTTTTATATTAATAATAGTAGTAATAAAATTAATAGCGCCTAAGATTGAGGAGACACCTGCCAAGTGTAGTGAGAAAATAGTTAGGTCTACGGATGCTCCTGCATGAGCTAGGTTGCCGGCTAGAGGCGGGTATACTGTCCACCCAGTCCCCGCCCCAGCCTCTACCATAGATGATGCGAGCAAAAGCAGGAAAGACGGGGGGAGGAGTCAGAAACTCATATTATTCATTCGAGGGAATGCTATATCGGGGGCCCCGATTATTAATGGGACTAATCAGTTTCCAAACCCTCCAATTATAATAGGCATCACTATAAAGAAGATTATTACAAAAGCATGGGCGGTGACGACTACATTATAAATCTGGTCATCCCCTAGCAGTGTGCCAGGTTGACCCAGCTCGGCTCGGATTAAGAGACTGAGAGCAGTCCCCACCATACCAGCTCAGGCGCCAAATAGAAGGTAAAGAGTTCCAATATCTTTGTGATTGGTTGAAAATAGTCAGCGGTTTATGAACATAGGTAAAATGGCTGAGTAAGCATTAGACTGTAAATCTAAAGACAGAGGTTTAGTCCTCTTTTACCAAGTCCTGCAGTGAGTGTCATATTGAATTGCAAATTCAAAGAAGCAGCTTGAGGCTGCCGGGGCTTCTCCCGCCTTTTTTTTCCGGACGGCGGGAGAAGTAGATTGAAGCCAGTTGACTAGGGTATTTAGCTGTTAACTAAAATTTCGTGGGGTTGGGGCCCACCAATCTAGTAAGGGCTTAGCTTAATTAAAGTGTTTGATTTGCAATCAATTGATGTAAGATAGATTCTTGCAGTCCTTAGGGTTAAGTTGGTATGCAGAAGTTAAGTCTGCTAGGGCTTGCTTAGAGCTTTGAAGGCTCTTGGTCTAATTTAACCTAAACTTCTAATCTAGGACAGATAGTATTGGTGCGAGTGGTAGTAGTATGGTAGATATTACGATTAAGGGGGGTAAAAGGATTGTTTTTTTTGTGCGTTCGAATCGTCATTTCATTTTTATGCAGTTATTTGAGGGGAATATAGTTAGTGCAGTGGTATATGTTAGTCGTATGTAGAAGTATAGGTTAAGTAGCGCTGTTATAGCTAGTAGTGTGGGTATTATAATTATTTCATTTTTAGTTAGTTCTTGGATGATTATTCATTTTGGGATGAAGCCGGAGAGTGGAGGAAGGCCGCTTAGAGATATTATTAGTACTAGGATAAATGAGGTGATTAGGGGAGTTTTATTTCATGTCTGTGATAGGGATGATGTTGTTGTGGTTGAGTTATATATGAATAGTATAAAGGTGGTTAGTGTTATGGTGATGTAGATGATCAGGTTTAAAATTATTATTGTGGGGCTGTATATTATGATAGCTGCTATTCAGCCTATATGGGCGATTGAGGAATATGCTATGATTTTTCGTAGTTGGGTCTGATTGAGTCCCCCTCAGCCTCCGATTATAACTGATATGATGGCTATTGTTAGGAGTAGGTTAGGATTAATGGTAGGTGAGATTTGGTATAGAATTGATAGTGGGGCGATTTTTTGTCATGTGAGTAGGATTAGGCCCGAGGACATGGAGATTCCTTGTGTGACTTCGGGCAGTCAGAAGTGGAATGGGGCTAATCCTAGTTTTATTGCTAGGGCGGTTGTTATTATAATGGATGCTATGGGGTTCAGGTCTTTTGAGACAGTTCATTGTCCTGAGTGCAGTAAGTTGATGATGATTCCTATTATTAGGAGCATGGAAGCAGTTGCTTGTGTTAGGAAGTATTTTGTGGCTGCTTCTATGGCTCGTGGGTTGTATTTTTTTATGAGGATAGGAATAATGGCTAGTAGGTTTATTTCGAAGCCGATTCAGACCATGAGTCAGTGGGAAGTTGTTATTACGATCATAGTTCCTGAGATAACGGTTAATATAATGATAATGAAAATAGGGGGTTTGATTAGTATGGGAAGGGTATAAACCAACATTTTCGGGGTATGGGCCCGATAGCTTATTTAGCTGACCTTACTTTAGAATGTGGTGTAGTATTGGTAGCACGAAGATTTTTGGATTCTTAGGGTTAGGTTCGATTCCTATAATTCTAGAAATAAGAGGGTTTAAACCTCTATGTTTTACTCTATCAAAGTAACTCTTTTGTCAGACATATTTCTTATGTTTGAGGTGGAATACTTGCTGTGATGATGGGCAGGGAGACGTGTCATATACATAGGGCTAGGGTAAGGGGTAGAAAGCTTTTTCATAGGAGGTGTATTAATTGGTCGTATCGGAATCGTGGATAGGATGCTCGGATCCATAGGAAGGTGGTTGTTAGGATTAGGGTTTTTACAGTGAAGTTGGTGGTGTATAGTTCTGGTATGTAGGGACTATGAAATGCTCCGAAGAATAGGATTGTTGTGAGGATGTTTATTATGATAATGTTGGCGTATTCTGCTAGAAAGAACAGGGCGAAAGGGCCTGCTGCATATTCTACGTTAAATCCGGAAACAAGCTCTGATTCTCCTTCTGTGAGGTCAAATGGGGCTCGGTTGGTTTCTGCTAGAGTAGAGATGAATCATATTATAGCTAGGGGTCATGCGGGGATAATAAGTCAGATATATTCTTGAGTGGTAATTAGTGTGGCTAATGTGAAGGATCCGTTTATTAGTAGTACAGATAAGAGGATAATAGCTAGTGTGACTTCATATGAGATTGTTTGGGCTACGGCTCGTAGGGCGCCGATTAGAGCGTACTTTGAGTTTGAAGCCCACCCGGATCATAGAATGGAGTAGACAGCTAGGCTGGATATGGCTAGTATGAATAGTACTCCCAGGTTTATATTGATGAGTGGGTATGGTATGGGCAATGGGATTCATATGGTTAGGGCTAGTGTAAGGGCTAGGATAGGTGCTATAATAAATATGAATGTGGATGATGTGAGGGGTCGGAGGGGCTCTTTAGTGAAGAGTTTCATGGCGTCTGCAATGGGTTGGAGCAGGCCATATGGTCCTACGATGTTCGGCCCCTTGCGAAGTTGCATGTAGCCTAGTACTTTGCGTTCAACTAGGGTTAGGAAGGCTACGGCGAGGAGAATGGGGATAATTAGTGAGAGGATATTGATTATGAACATGCTGTTAGGGAGAGGAGTTGAACCTCTGATAATAAAAGCTTAAGTTTTATGCAATTGCCGGGCTCTGCCACCCTAACAAACCCGAGCTCTCGGGTAATGTATTTAGATAAACTGTCTAGATTGAGATTGTATCATCTATTTGGTTAAGGGCGCTTTGGTAAAGTGGGCCCTATTTCTCTTGTCCTTTCGTACTGGGAGAAATTATGTAATAGATAGAAACCGACCTGGATTACTCCGGTCTGAACTCAGATCACGTAGGACTTTAATCGTTGAACAAACGAACCTTTGATAGCTGCTGCACCATCGGGATGTCCTGATCCAACATCGAGGTCGTAAACCCTATTGTCGATATGGACTCTGAAATAGGATTGCGCTGTTATCCCTAGGGTAACTTGTTCCGTTGATCAAGTCTTTGGATCAATAAGTGATGTAATACTTTCGACTGGTTAGTCTAGATTTAAATCACTCGGAGGTTGTTTTGTTCTCCGAGGTCACCCCAACCTAAATTGTCAGCCCATGGTAGAGGTTTGTTATACCCTGTCGGTTGGTTATTAAGATCTCTTTGGGCTGGTTAATTAAAGCTCCATAGGGTCTTCTCGTCTTATTGTCATATTCCCGCCTCTTCACGGGAAGGTCAATTTCACGGATCGGAGGTAAGAGACAGTAAAGCCCTCGTGTGGCCATTCATACAAGTCCCTATTTAGGGAACAAATGATTATGCTACCTTTGCACGGTCAGGATACCGCGGCCGTTTAACTAGTGTCACTGGGCAGGCAGTGCCTCTAATACTGAAAATGCTAGAGGTGATGTTTTTGGTAAACAGGCGGGGCTTGTGTTTGCCGAGTTCCTTTTACTTCTTTTAATCTTTCCCTGAATTGCATGCCTGTGTTGGGTTAACAATTAGTTTGATATTTTGCTTGTAATTAGGTTATATTTATCTTGTTGTTAACTATCAGTGGTTATCCGTTCTGATATAAGCTTATGCACGGGAGAAATACTTCTTGTTACTCATATTAGCATTATTGCTTCTATTATCAAATAGATTAGCCCAGTTTTAAATTAGGAGTTGGTTGCATTATTTTGACATTAAGATGTTTTAATTGTTGAGCTTGAACGCTTTCTTAATTGGTGGCTGCTTTTAGGCCAACTATGGTTTAGTGTTATGTGCTTACTCTCTAATTAAGGCTGTATCCTAATTCTAAAAAGCTGTACCCCTTTAGACTATGTTTTAAACTTACATTGGAATTTTAGGGTTTTGAGGCAAGTTTAAAGTTGAACTAAGATTCTGTTCTGGGCAACCAGCTATCACCAGGCTCGTTAGGCTTTTCACCTCTACCCACAAATCTTCTCACTATTTTGCAACATAGACGAGTTCATCCTGCAATAGATTGTTCGTGGGTAGCTCGTCTGGTTTCGGGGGGCCTAGCTGAAGTTCTCTTTGTTAGGTTATTACTAGCTAACTCATTATGCAAAAGGTACAAGGGGTAATCTTTGCTGTATAGTGCTTTTAGTTTTATTCTTTCATCTTTCCCTTGCGGTACTTTCTCTATAGCGCCAAGTTAAATTTCTATCTCCTATACTTTTATGAGGTGACTAAATGTTTTATTTTACTTTCATAATATTAGTTGTGTTTGTGGGTGATTGGGCTAGCTTTGGCTCAAGATGGTCAGTTTGATATGAAATCTTCTGGGTGTAAGCCAGATGCTTTGTTTAAGCTACATCTTGTCATCCAAGCACACTTTCCAGTATGCTTACCTTGTTACGACTTGTCTCCTCTTGTGGGTGTAGTGGTTTGAATAGGTTTCTTTGGGGTTTAATCACTTGAGGAGGGTGACGGGCGGTGTGTGCGTGCTTCATGGCCCGATTCAATTAAGCTCTCTATTCTCAAATTTACTACTAAATCCTCCTTGAATGCTTAGTTTCATAAGGATTTTCGTGGGTGTTCTAGTTGTAGAAAATGTAGCCCATTGCTTCCCATCTCATGGGCTACACCTTGACCTAACTTTTTTGCGTTAAGACATTTGTGCTTACTTTTCTTCCTTTTTAGGGTTTGCTGAAGATGGCGGTATATAGGCTGAATTAGCAAGAGATGGTGAGGTTTATCGGGGTTTATCGATTATAGAACAGGCTCCTCTAGAGGGGTGTAAAGCACCGCCAAGTCCTTTGAGTTTTAAGCTGTTGCTAGTAGTTCTCTGGCGGATAGTTTTGTTTGAGCTAACTATCTAGGTTTAGGGCTAAGCATAGTGGGGTATCTAATCCCAGTTTGGATCTTAGCTATCGTGTAGTCGGAGATATTAAAGTTACTTTCGTGCTATATTTTTATGTTAACTGTAGCTTTTTACAGCCCAGTTAAGGTTTAACTTTAGTATATTTTTCTTCTGTAACACGCTTTACGCCGTGGGTCTATTAGTTTGGGTTAATCGTATGACCGCGGTGGCTGGCACGAAATTTACCAACCCTGATTTAATATAGCTTAGTCGAACTTTCATTCATAGCTTAATTTTTATCACTGCTGTATCCCGTGGGGGTGTGGCTGAGCAAGGTGTTATGAGCTACAATGGTTGTGTGCTTGATACCAGCTCCTTTGGATCACTGGGTGATTTAGAGGGCATTTTCACCGGGATGCGGAGGCTTGCATGTGTAATTTTATTAATAACTAATGGAAAGGCTAGGACCAAACCGTTATGTTTATGGAGTCTGGCGACTCATCTAGGCATTTTCAGTGCCTTGCTTTATGTACTTAAGCTACATCAACCAAGATGTAGGATTGTTGGGTGTGTAAATATTGTTCGATAGGGACGAGTTAGAGATCGGGTTGACGTATCTATAGATAACTGCGAACAAAGTTATGATTTAGTGTCAATAATTGGTAATGATGGGGTTGGTAAAGTTTATAAACGTTAATTCTTAGGCCTTATGCTTGGATACGGTTTAGTCTTGTTTTTGGGGTTTGGCAAGACAGAAATAGACACGTATTGTAATAAATAAGGTTAACGGGGGGTAAGGGGGGTTTGTTTAAGCTAATTATTTACTAAATCAAAAAAGTTTGCATGTGTATACGTGTATACGTGTACGTGTGTACGTGTGTACGTGTGTACGTGTGTACGTGTACGTGTACGTGTGTACGTGTATACGTGTACGTGTACGTGTACGTGTATACGTGTACGTGTGTACGTGTATACGTGTACGTGTGTACGTGTATGCGTGTATACGTGTATACGTGTACGTGTACGCGTATACGTGGGTGCGCGCATGCCGTGTCCTGTGGAGCAATAGGAATTTAAGTATAAGTCCTGTGACCATTGACTGAATAACACCTTGTTTGTTGTACGTGTGGAACCCCCGCATAGAGAATAAGTCCAGCTACATTATATTTGACTGAGTCAGGACCTTTAGGTCATAGCTGAGTCATAGCAAGTTCCACCCCCTAAAAATTAAAAATACCAAATGCATGACACCACAGTTATGTGTGATCATGGGCTGATTAGTCATTAACCC
>NW_026060198.1:0-20059 GCF_023721935.1 Panthera uncia | reverse complement strand
GGAAGGGAAGAAAGAAAGAAGGAAGGAAGGAAAGAGAAAAAAAGAGAGAGAGAAGGAAGGAAAGAAAGGAAGGAAGGAAGAAAGAGAAAGAAAGAAAAAAAGAGAAAGAAGGAAGGAAAGAAAGAAAGAAAAAAAGAGAGAAGGAAGAGAAAAAGAAAGAAAGAAAGAAGAAAGAGGGAGGGAGGGAGGGAGGGAAGGAGGAAGGAAGGAAGGAAGAAAGAGAAAGAAAGAAGGAAGGAAAGAAAGAAAAAGAAAGTGAGAGAAGGAAGGAAGATAAAGAAAGAGAAAAAGAGAGAAAGAAGGAAGGGAAGAAAGAAAGAAAGAAAGAAAGAAAGAAAGAAAGAAAAGAAGGAAGGAAGGAGAAAGAAAAAGAGAGAGAATGAAGGAAGGAAAGAAAGGAAGAGAAAGAAAGAAAAAAAAGAGAAAGAAAGAAGGAAGGAAAGAAAGAAAGAAAAAAAGAGAAGGAAGAGAAAGAGAAAGAAAGAAAGAAAGAAAGAAAGAAAGAAAGAAAGAAAAGAGAAAGAAAGAAGAAAGAGGGAGGGAGGGAGGGAAGGAGGAAGGAAGGGGGGGCAGAAAGAAAGAAACAGAGATGTATCCTCTTGGTTCTGACTGACTCGTGAACCCTGACCGCTACAAGTAGTTCACCCCTCAGGGTTTCTGTGCCGACTAGAGAAGAGCATTGTGAAAAGGACTGCTCTGTGCCCGGCTCACAGTGGGCACACAACTACTATTATTGCCCTTCCTCCCTTCGATAAGGCTCTGCTGAGTTGCTGGACACACAGCCTCCAGGTCCTTCCTTCTCAGGAGAGGATCAGCTCAGGTCATTTTCAGAGCAGCACCGCGAAGTTTTTAGAGACAGAGAAGCTAAGGTCCCCACTGGTTTTGGGTCTCGTAACCAATCAGGGCAGAGATGGAACCAGAAGTCAGGTTGGTCTGCGTCCAGAGCCTGTGTTCTTAAGCACTGGGCCACATGCTTCTGTTATATGTACAGAAAACAGAAGCCGAAGCACGGGATGAACCGAAGTTTGGTGGGTCAGAAAAGAAAAGGAAATACTGGAAGGAAACTTACTAAAAAAAGTCTGTCAGGGAGAGCGTTGGGGAATAGCACGGAGTGTGTACAAGAACTTTTCCATTCTCTTCACATTCATACGATTATGTATTTAGTTGATCATCATAAATAACTTTGCCGATATAATCTGGAGCTTAAAGTTTTCACTAGCATGTTAACATAAAAGGAAAAAAAAAAAAAAAAGATTCTCACCAAATTCCCTGTTCTACCGTGAGGAAAACGTCATCTTGTGAGATACCCAGCAAGATCTCTCTCCAGCTCACTGAACTTTTACTATGCTCAGAAATGCACCCCCTTCTTTGCTGACTTAAGCATTGTTTTATTTTTGCCATGCCTTGAACAGTTCAAAGTCCACATTAAAATGCAAGGGTTTTGCAACCTTTGTTGATGCAAGCCTCGCAAGAATTCCCAAGCACTCAGCTTCCTTATCAACAAAACTGAAAACTACGATCTTAGTTTCCATGGAAGCTGTTTCCAAAGGCCGTTTATTTGAAACAATGGACACTTTTTATTTCTGCATCCTCAGCTCCTTTCTACTTCCTTCCTCTGCCTCCTTTTCCTACTTTTTCAAATCTGGTTGCACTCAGCTCAGATGTCACCATCTCTGGGAGTCCCCTTCCCCCAAATCAATCAGGAATGGAAATCTAACTTGAAAGAACTTTGTGATTTAAAAAAGAAAAGAAAAAGAAAAGAGTGTATGTGAGTAGCTTTCCAAGGCCTGAAATGATGTCATCTGAACTCTGTCTCCCTTGCATCTTTCAGCTTAGTTTCTCTTCTGTAGATTGGCAGAAAGTCCGCCCTGACCAGTAGCCCCTTATCCATGTTCTCCCAGCTCTGTAACTCCAAGAGGGGTGAGGGAGGGCGACGAGTCTACATATAAACACAGGACAGGATTCTGTTTGGTCCACCTTGGGTCTCGTACCCAGAACGTGGTAGGTATGAGAAGATAAGAGATTGATGATCTGACTAGGATCAAATGAAACAAGGGGAATGAATTGGAAGTGAAGGCGTGTCAGTTCTCTTTTTTTTTCTTTAATGTTTATTTATTTATTTGAGAGAGAGAGAGAAAGAGGGAGAGAGAGAATCCCAAGAAGGTTGTGGGCTGTCAGTGAAGAGCCTAATACGGGGCTCGAACTCATGACCTGTGATACGACCTGAGCCAAAATCAAGAGTCAGACTCTTAACCTATCGAGCCACCCAGGCATCCTGAAGATGTGTCACTCCTAAGCCTTGGCCTCAAGAAGCACTGAGTTTCCTTCTTCTATATCTATCTCTGTCCCTCCACCCCCTTGTCGGTCCAATTGTCCCAGCTGAGTCCCCAGACACGTAAAAGAGCCCTGCTAAGATCCACAAAGCCACTGACAGCCCACAGCTGACCAGACATGAGTAAGCCTTGCTGAGCCCAGCTCCTATCAGCACAACTTCCAGTCAACATAGACTCAGGCACAAAAATAAATGTTCATTGTTGTATACTCCTGAGGTTTCGTGGCTATGCTGGAACATCACTGTGGCAACAGATAACTGATATGCTCTGTATCTACTCTAACTCTCTTGCAACCCCATTCTGCAGGCAAGCTAGTCAGTCCCTCCTCCAAGCTCTCAGCACTGAGCTATACAGCCCGCATTATACTGTTGCAATTCTTATATTGAATTGTAATCATTTCTTGTAATTACTTGTTTACATCTCTGTCTCCTTGCCAATAAGCCCTGTGAAGGAACGATTTCTTTTCTTTTCTTTTCTTTTTTTTTTTTCCATCTTTTTGAGCCAAACACTTGCACAGGGTTTGGTAAGGAACATAAACTGCTTCAACATTCGTAGGAATTCTGAGGATAAGGAGTGCTACCAAAAATTTTGTGAAACCCGTGCTGAGTGCCCAAATAAATTACTGACCAGCTTGAAAATCTTTACTTATGCATCGGGACGATTTCTTTTTCCTTCTCTGTGAGTTGCATAGCCATGATTTTCGTATGTCTTTCCATTGGGTGGTTTCTTCTTATTAGTTTGTAAATTTTTAAAAAATATTTTCTGGATAGGTATTCTTTACCATACCCATGCATTGAAAATATTTCCTCCCAGTCTGTGAACTTTTCACTTTTTATGGTATCACTGGTGAGCATGAATTTTTGAGTTTTAATAAGGTTTAACTTTTCAATCTTGCCTTTCTATTTTGTACTTTTTGTGTTTACTTAAGAATGACTCCTTCTCCCAGGGTCATAAACATACCCTCCTCTATTGTCTGCTAAAAACTTGAGAGGTTTGTTTCTCATACTTGGGTCTTTAATCCACCTGGAGCTGAGTTTTGTGTATGGTACAAGTAAAGATTCAATTGCCCCAGTATTATTTAGTGAATATTTAACCTACGCCCCTCACTTGGGATGCCAGCTCAGAGCACATTTCTATACGTGCAGGGTCCATATAAGGTATTGCTGTTTGGCTGCACTAAGCTATTTGTTGCACAAACATACTACCTCTCTGTATTTATAGCATGAATCATTCCCCCCCTCCTCTTTTTCTTCAAAATTGTTTTGGCTATTTCTGGTTCTTTGTTTTTCTCTATACATTTTATAATCATCTTACCTAGCTGTGCGTACACACTCTTATACGCACTGGATTTGTCAGGATTTTGTTTGGGATTGCATTATATTTATAGGTTATTTGGGGGAAGAATTTAGGACTTAAAAAATGGAGTCTTCCTCTCCGTGAACATGATGTAATTCACCATATACTGCATTTCATCTAACCCCAAGATATACCCAGAACCCAATAATTCTCACCGCCTCGCTTGTATCAACCTGGTGCAAGCCGCCATCGTATTTCCCTGGCTAACCAGGGTAGCCACCCTACTGACCTCTTTCTGTCTCCATGTCCTGCAGCCTATTCTCCATACCGTAGCCAGAGCGAGTCTTTTCAAAGAAGTAAGTCAGACCGTGGCACCTGTACCACCTAAAATGGCCTTGTGGCACTCCACACTCGGGGGAACCCGGGTTTAAATGAATGGATGAGCGACTGAATGAGCGGCTGCGAACTCTATACCAGACGCTGGCCTTGAAGAAATGATTTGCCCAATTTCCACTGGGCAAGCCCAAATGGAAAGCGCTGGCACCGGCCTGAGCAGAGAGGGTCCGCGACCGCCTGGAGGCCGAAGTTGGGACTTCACCGCGGGGCCCGAGAGCGGGGAGGGGCCAGAAGCGAGAGCGCGGGCACGAGGGAGCGCGCGGGGCGCAGCGCGAGGCCAGGCAGACTGCGCGGCGAGTCGGGGGCGGGTCCGGGACTCCACGCGGCCGCCTGGCTCCGCACGGGGACGCGCTCCGAGGGCGCGCGCGGGGCGGCGGCGGCGCGCGGGGCCGCCCTGGCGGGAGAATCGCTTCCGGTGGCGGCGCGGGCAGCGCTGAGCGGGGAGTGCCAGCGGCGCGGGCGGCGGGTGGCGGGGAGCGGTGAGTTGCGGGCGTCGGGCCGAGCCGGGGTGGGTGGGAAGCGCGCGGGGAGCCCGGCGGGGGGCGCGGGCAGGGGCGGAGGGGCGCGGGCCGGCAGGCGGGTTGCGCGGAGACCCCCCTCCCCCTCCGGGCCGGAGGTCGGGAACCCCCGCGCCGTGCCGGGGACTCCCGGGCCAGGGGTCCCGGCACCTTGGGGACCCCTGCCCTCCCGCTGTCTGGCCGCCCCCCACCTGCAGCAGCCCGACCTGTCCCCGAGGCCCCCTGAGCCTCGGCGGTGGAGTGCGGTCTTGCCCCGGACGGGAAGGGGCTCACCCATCCACTCCCGCACACGCCCTGCCACGCTGTGCTCGGCCGCGTGACCAGACTCCCCGCGGTGAGGACACCCAAAATGGCTGCCGCGGGGACAGGCCACCGCGCTACGGGCGCGAGTGATTGCCTGGTGACCGGGTGTTACCGACCCTACCCTCATGTCCCCAACACTCTTAGCTCTTGGTTTCTCCTCCCGGCGCAGAGCAGGGCTCCTTGATCGGGTTAGAGACCACCCGGCCCCTGCCCTAGAACTCGCGATCTTGCAGGCAAGAGGGGAGCGAGTGGTCCTGGCCCCACCTTGCATCTCCATGCCCTCTTGATCTTTCCCACGTGTCACAGGTCTCCAACCTCCCCGTAATGACAACCACGGTATCTGCTAAGCTTGTGCAGTGATTTCTTTCGGTCCATTTACTTTTACATTCTTTCAGCCCCGTGAGGTGCTTGGTGGTGTTGTCCATGATCCAGATGAGGAAGCTGGTACTCAGAGAGGTTAAGTAACCAGCACAAGGTCGCACAGTTGGCCATCAGCTTAAGTGTTACTTGCCCATGACTGTGTTGTCTAAAATTGACCCCTCACGCATCCATTCTTTGTTAGGTTACCCCTGTGGGTTTTCTTCAATCGCATTTGTCACCAGTTGGAATTAACTGTGTTTACTTGCTCGTTTTCTTCTCTCATCTTGTGATCAGGGCCTGTTTGTCGTGCTCACCTATCTGTCCCTACCTACATCCAGCAATCTCCTGTACCAGGTAGACCCTCAATGAATATGCGTTGGGTGCCTGAATGACAACGCCTACCTCCGAGTAACTTCGGAGCGTAAGCACTTAACCACCTCATGGACAGCTGCCTTCTGAACCCCCACTGCATTTTGTTTGTACTTCTCTCAAACTCATAATCTCTCTTCTGCCTCGCCTTCTAGATTTTGACTCAAGTGCCTCTTGCTTTTCTCTTCCCTTGGTCCATCCCCGGTTCACTGAGCTGCTTCCAGGCATTGCAATAGGTGGGAGGTGGGTATGCAGGTAAATAAGGAGGCTCTGCGACTCTTACGGTGCTGGAGTCAGACTTGACATACAAGGTATACAGGATTGGGGGGGGATCTCTGAAAAGATGCTTGGAGGGGCGCCTGGGTGGCGCAGTCGGTTAAGCGTCCGACTTCAGCCAGGTCACGATCTCGCGGTCTGTGAGTTCGAGCCCCGCATCAGGCTCTGGGCTGATGGCTCGGAGCCTGGAGCCTGTTTCTGATTCTGTGTCTCCCTCTCTCTCTGCCCCTCCCCCGTTCATGCTCTGTCTCTCTCTGTCCCAAAAATAAATAAAAAACGTTGAAAAAAAAATTAAAAAAAAAAAAAAAAGATGCTTGGAAGCTCTACCAAGAAGTTCTGGGGCCTCTAGCCGGTCCTTTCTCCCTAGGACTGCAGGTGTCCAGCTTGCAAAAATGACAGTGTTTGGAAGGGAAGATCTATCAGATCCTGTCTTAGTCGTACGTATAATTGCTCTAAGTATGCCCTCAAGGGTTAGATTGAGGGTGCAGGCTTTTAAGCCCCGTGGGTCTTCAGAAACGGGACAGTATCTGGTGTAGTTGTCAGAGAGGAACCTGCATAGCAAAGCAAAGTCTGGCTGGACTTCAGAGGTGGTCATATATTTAGAATGCTCTTAATGCTCTGTAGAAGTCTCATGAAATCTCATGCAGATGGATGTAGGAAGATGCCAACAGGGAGGAAACATCCCTCCCCCTCTTCGCTTCCTGGGCAGAAATCTTAGAGGACGACCAGAGCAGCAGTGACCTTACGAATTGGTCCATCATCCAACTTCTTTGCTCTCCAGTGCCTTAGAATCAAAATATGGATGGCATCTACGTCCATCCTCCTATGCAGGCAGTGGTCAGATGTATTTAGTTGGAGTATAATCATGGGTGGAACTGACCTTTTGTATGAGGTTAAAGGTAAGACATCGGTAGCAGTAATCAAAAAAAAAAAATGCTGACTTATCTGGAAAGTGAAAAATGAAAGTAAGTATCAAACCTGTATGTAATTATACAAAGTTCAAAGTTATTGACATTTTAGTTAACTGTTACTTTGTCACATATTTTCAGGTACAGTATCTATAACATGATTTGATTCTTTTTTTTTTTAATTTTTTTTAACATTTATTCATTTTTGAAAGGCAGAGAGAGACAGAACATGAACGGGGAAAGGGGCAGAGAGAGAGGGAGACACAGAATCCGAAACGGGCTCCAGGCTCCAAGCTGTCAGCACAGAGCCCGACGCGGGGCTCGAACCCACGGACCGCGAGATCACGACCTGAGCTGAAGTCGGACGTTTAACCGACTGAGCCACCCAGGCGCCCCCATGATTTGATTCTTTAAAGTGGGTGGTAAAATAGTCAACTGAATATGTCTAAAATAGTATGTTAACATTTGTATAGGCTGATGCCACCATCTCAAGTAGAAACCAATAGCATTAAAAAAAAAGAAAGAAAATGGATGAGAACTTCACCCCATCCTAAGAAATTGATTAAGAAACCCATACCCAAAGTTGATCTTGACTGCTGGAATATGACTGATGATTGTATTGTCACTGGGATGTTTTAAAGTTAATCCAAGAGTGGGATCTGCCTTGTGGGTGGGAAGTAGGGGGCTGGGAGGGTGCTGACAGGGAGATAGGCAGAAGGTGTTAATTCTCCATGTCTTCCCTCGGTTCTAGAAAAGCCCCCTGGAATAGAGGAGAGTGTGCAACAGAAAGCCATTGATGAGTGGAAATGCGCTCTGAAGGAATCTAGTTCTTTGCACAGGATTCAACTTTCTGGTCTGTTATTTGATCTCCTGTGTGGCCACACCCTCGAGAAAGGAACCCTGTGCCTGGACGACCAGCCCAAACAAATTAGTAAATGTGCTGTGTAGGCTTCTTGAGTTAGGGTGATTGCCCCTGGCAGGCACATCACCTGTGGGCCCCTCGGGGTCAGAAATGTGGTGGAAAGTCAGACAGAAGCACGGATTCCAGGTTGTGCCATCTTGGGTGTGGAACTTGATTTTGCTGAGCAACTCTACAAAACTGGGGACGTTTTCTTGGAGAACAGAAATGAGGGTTTGGCATCGAATAATCCCGGAAAGCCTAGCATCTGGCATAGTGGGCACTCAGTCACATCGCCCAGACAGTGACTTTGATGGGGTGTTTCACACCTGCCTGGCCCTAACTAAACCAGGGCAACTAGGCTTTCTTACCTCTTTCAAACTGCAGTTGTTTTAATCAACAGCAAGGGTACAGTTTAATAATTTCCATCGTTAATCTTTAGCCAGGGTTAAAGGTCTTTGTTGCTAAGTCCCTGATAAAAAGCATATTCTCTGCTAACTTGTTTCCTGCAAAGTTTTGGCAAGAAAATTTTTTCCAATATTTAAGCATTTTCTTGGCATGTAGCTAAAAGTTTGAAACAAAGTTTATCTTGGAGGGAAGTTATTTTTGATAGACATTTTCGATCATCATCTTCAGGCAGCCAAGCTCCAGTCCATTTCTCCCCCAACCCCATCACCACCACCATTGCCAGTGACTGTATTTATGGGCAGGACTTAAGCCAGTGAGGACATCCACTCACAGGAAACTGGCTTGTTAGAAATGTTTCCTACCTTTATTTAGCATTTTGCAATTAATAAAGGTTTAAAGCTCTCTTGTGTACCTCAGCTTGCTCTATGAGCCACCTCTTATCTCCATTTTATAGATGATAATATTGAGGCTCAGAGATGTGAAGTGAGTCACCCAGTGACATGCCTACAAAGGAAGTGACAGAATCAGGACTCTAGTCCAGAGTGCATTTGGTCCAGTCCTGTTCTGATTCCATACACTGTCAGGGCAAGTGCTTGCAGGACCAGGCCATAGGGCAGGAAGCTACTCTCATCAGGAACCAGTCAGAAAGAACAGACCCAGCAACCAGTATTAACGGCCAGGGAGTCATCTAAATGTCTACACTGGCCCTGCAAAAGGGTAAGCATCTTCCCTTAACTGGGAGGGCATTTGGTCATTATTTATTTATTATTTTTATCTTCTTCCCATGGCGTTTCCCAAACTTACCTAATCATAGGATTCCCCTGGTGTACTTCTTAAAAATCTATTTCCGAGGCCCCATCCACAGCTCTACTGAATCGGAATCTCCGGGGAAATGCTATCCTCGTTACAACCCCTTCTCCCAGGAGCAGGGTTCTGGAGGAGCCAGAGGACTTAGGTTAACGTTCCAACGCCCCTACGTACTTGAGCACGTTAGCTCAGGAAACAACTGTTGTGAGGGTTAGAAGAGTTAGTCATCTAAGGAAAGCTCTTAGAACAGATGGTTGTTAAATATTAGTGGTGGTTATTAGGTAATATCCCAGTTTCATCCATAAAGATCCAGAAACTAGGAACAGTGGGCTAATGCATACAAGGTCGCAGAGTCATTGGTGGAGCTGGGATTTGAACTCAGATCTGCTGCCTCCACAAACAGTCTCCTAACCACTATACCTTCCATTCAGGGATCCCCCAAGTTATAAGACAGTTGGTTAAGTACAACCAGACGGATGGAAACCAAACGATCACCGTTGCCCAATTGGTGCAGACTTCAGCAGCCGTGAAGGCTTATCTGTAGTAGAAGGTGGTCCTGGTTCTAGGACCCGGGGGTGGGGGGGGGGTGGTGGTTTTCGCCTTTGTATAGCTGTGCACTGACTGTGTGACATCTAACAGAAATGCCCTCCCATAATTGTTCGTGAAGATTGTGATGTAATTTGAATAATGACTTGGAAGGAGACGGAGTTCATTAACATTGCCAGTAGGCCTATGATAGATAATGTAGTCCTGTGTTATGAGTAGAGGAACTTGGTCATGCCACTCTGGCTTTAAAAGCTTATGGATTCTGTGACTTAGTCATTGTGTACCTCAGAGCAGGCTTACTCCATATAACGGATATTCTTGAGAATTATGTACAGGTTTGGAGACCAGAGTCACTCAGCAAGGTTTGTGATCTGATAACTCTGTTAAAGACTTTATCGGCAGAGTTAGGCGATGTCCATGCATAATAAGCTCTATGTACGAAGGATGTCTGCAGGTTTTTGGGGGGAAATTTAGGTTGTGATCATTAAAATATGTTTGTTTTTCGACTACCGTTCACAGTATGTATTGGGTCTTTCCAAACCCAAGACCAAGCCGGTGTTGGGTACAAGGGAGGCCTTGAATATATCAAGTAGTTTTGTTTGTGAATTAATGAATAAAAAGGCTTGGAGAAATGTATTTTGATGAGGCTCCCCGATACTATGTTTATGCAAACCCTTAGCCAAGGGTTTGAATTCTGACAGTTTTCCTCCTAAGAGATTATTTCTGTCCCCTCTCATGGGTTAATTAATGAATCAACATATACAATTTGTAAAATAATCTCTTTGGCAATGTCATTTAAATTCAGTCTAATTCTCTAATTATTAATGGTGCCAGATAGCCACAACCTGAGTTCATTCCAAGACAAAAAGACAAGATTTTGTCTTTAAGTGATAAAGCTTTGGCTTTCTTTTAATTGCAAAGTGATGTCAGTCATCCACAGAAAACTTACAAAGTATGTCTATATATATATATTTTTAATTAATTTATCATTTAATTGCTTATTTAATTTATTTATTTTGAGAGAGACAAAGAGAGCACAAGTGGGGGAGAGGCAGAGAGAGAGGGAGAGAGGGAGAGAGGGAGGATCCCAAGCAGGCTCCACACCTCCTGCACAGAGTCAGGTGTGGGGCTCAAACTCACAAACCATGAGATCATGACCTGAGCCGAAACCAAGAGTCGGATGCTTAACCGACTAAGCCACCCAGGTGCCCCTGTATGTATGTATTTTTTAAGAGAGAGAGAGAGCACATGAGCTGAGGAGAGGGGCAGAAGGAGAGAGAGAGAGAGAGAGAGAGAGAGAGAGAGAGAGAGAGAGGGAGAGAATCTTAAGCAGGCTCTATGCTTAGTGCAGAGCCCGACGCGGGGCTCAATCCCACAACCCCCTGGGATCATGACCTGAGCTGAAGTCAAGAGTCAGACACTCAACTGACTGAGCCACCCAGGCACCCCTCATGGAAAAGATTGTTGAGTAAGAATTCATACCTCATTTGGTCAGGCTTCAGGAAGCTCCTTGCAGCTACTTAAACATATAAAGAGGTCACCTTCACCAGCCGTTTCCTCGTAATATCTCTGTTCTGGACTCTTCACAGCCTCCTTCCCTCCTCAGCAACCCCTATTCCATCATTTCAGATCGTGCAAGCTGAGTCTGTTGAACGTCAGAAGTGTGCCAAGATGGTGTTGTGTAAACCATAACATTTTGCTGTTGGGCATGTGCAGTTGTCACACTGGCCGGGAACTGGCTCGTAAGTTCCTGCTGGGGGAGGTCTTCACTTACGGCCTCCGTGGCTGTGATGTTCCACAGTCGTGTCTCTCTCTCCGTGGCATCTCCGAATTTCTGAAGGTATTTCAGCAGTTCTACGTAACTGTGAAGGCCTCAGGTAGACGTGCGAAGGGGACATCCTCCCCACTGCTGTCTTCTGATTCTCGAGATGACTCTTTCATTCACTTCAGGTGCGATAGAGCTGGTAAACTCACGCATTCTTGAACACATTCTTTGGCGTCCCGTGCAGGCATCCCTTTAAGGTATTGCATTTTTCCTTATCCGTGCTGCTTTGGCAGTCCAGAGATCTGCATCTTGTTCTCTGAAACTTTCTTCTGAACCATTTTGGCTTCTTGATCATTCCTCCTGCCACCAGTATCACAAGGTTGTACATCATGATGACTTCCTCCGGTGTTCTCTGCAGAAATTCCTGGTTGATGAGTATCTGTCATAAAACTGTCAGCATCCGTTGTTCATGAAAAACTGTCAGAACCATGTGCTCAGCTGTGTTTGAGAACATCTCTCTAAAAAGGTGTCTGATCTTGGACCAGTTTCAAGCCAGTCAGGGTGAGGGAGCTAGCCCAGGGACCCCAGACCTTCAGATGACTGCTCATTTTATGGGTGAACCAGACTGTGAGGAAACCAAGCTCATTCCTTCTCCTCCCACCCCTGGGGACTCGGCTTCCTCCCTACAGAGGTGCCCAAGGGGGGCACCCCCAACCCTCCAGCGCAAACAGCTGGTCAGTACCCAGTATGTGGGGGCCAGTGCCATCTGCCAGTCAGTGGGCACCCAAGACGTGGTGGTTTGACCAAGCGGTCAGGCCCAGTCATGGCCCAGCAAGCAGGCAGAAAGGGGGCATGCCTCAGAGACCCCCGCGTGGTGGCAGAGGCCACGCTGGCTCATTCACCCTGGAGATGGCTGTGTGATCAGAGGCCCAGATGGGTCTCAGCCCCCTCCCTTAGCCAGCTCCAGGTACAAAATGGAGCGTGCCTGGGGTAATGATGAGAGGGGTCCCCAGCAGCGCCTCGGTGCCACCTCAGCCTGCAGCCCCCAGCACCCTGGCTCGGTGCACAAAGTGCTGCCGTCTGGTCTGCAGTCAGAGCACCCAGGCCCAGGCGTGGACAGGAGGGGAGACAAGTACTCCAGGGCAGTGGCGGGACCACTCCTGCCCCCCCCCTTTTTTTATGTTTTTATTTTATTTTTGAGAGAGAAACAGAGCATGAGCAGGGGAGGGGCAGAGAAAGAGGGAGACACAGGATCTGAAGCAAACTCCAGGCTCTGAGCTGTCCGTGCACAGCTGACATGGGGCTCGAACTCACAGACTGTGAGATCATGGCCTGAGCTGAAGTCAGACGCTTAACTGACTGAGCCACCCAGGTGCCCCATGGCCCTACTGGTTTTTAATGTGGAATAGGAAATACATTTTTGAAAAGAAAAAAAAAAAAACAACCAAAAAACCCGAAAGTGGAACTCCTGATTCTAGACACTGGTTGATTTGTTTAAAGTTGAGAAAGTGGATGTGCTTGAAGGTTCATGTGTGAAAAAGGCTTGTCTAATTGAAACATGGGCATCACAGTTAATAATTAAAAATTTACCTGGTTTGAGACCAGCTGTCTTGGTAAGCGTGTTAATATGACATTCCTGATGAGGCTTCATGTTTTTGAAATGCATGGGGGGCAGAGACAGGTTATCAAGGCTAATTGGTATGTCTTATGCCAATGTACAGTGCTATTTGAAATCCTTTCTAAGCAGGGAGAACGGTGCTGTATTAGTTTCCTTTCGCCACTATAACAGACCACGACAAAATTAATATTTGTAAACCAGCACGTTATTTGATAGTTCTGGAGTCCGGTGGTCTAAAATGAGTCTGTGTTACTTCTGGAGGCTCTTTGACTTTTGCAGCTTCCAGAAGCTGCCCATGTTCCTTGGCTCACCGCCTCAGGTCACCCCAGTCTCTGCTCGTCTCACATCTGTTCTTCTGGCTCTGCCTCACCTGCCCTCCTCTTTGTCTCGTGGGGGCTCTTGCGATCGTATCAGACCCACCTGAGTAAGCCCCGGTGGTTCCCAGTGTCAAGAGCCCTGCCTTAGTCACAGCAGCAGAGTCCCTTGGTCACAGAAAGTGACCGTGCGTGCGGCTAAGACGTGCACATGTTGGGGAGGGGCATCATTCTGCCTACCACAGGTCCTTACAGGGCCCATCACTAAAAGCTTTCAGGGTTGGGGTTTTGGTGGGCTTGGCCGGGAGTCTGAAGATCAGCCTCCTGGCTCCCTTGCTGGGTAGGTGAGGATTAGTTGTGAGTAGCATCTCAGAATCTTGCTTTCCTCCTCGTTGAGCACGCTGTCAGGAGAGCTGAGGTAGACTCTTCTGCCACGGCGTGTAGCAGGAGCTGGCACTCTTAGGCTAGCATCTAGCCCAGTTCCTTGCATGTAATAGAAACTCCAGACGTGTTGGGGTTCCTTTCTTCCATCTCTCCCCTTTTCCTTTGCCTAAAGAAGGACTCCTCCTTTAGGCAAAGAAGACCTCCACAGCTTTCTTCTTGCTCACGTGTTCTAGGGTTACCACAGGGTCCTTGTTGTGCAGAACTTCATAGTGTTCGTAGACATGTTAGTATTTAAACAAAAAAGGAGGGCCTCAAAGGTACCAGTTCTGTGCAGGCATTAATTGATGTACTTTGAGGGGAAAAATAGCTAAATGAGAGTGGTAGAGTAGAGTAGAGAGAGCTGGCAGACCAATGCCCAGGAGTGCAGTCCTGCTTTGGGCTGTCCAGCTTGTCTTCAGCCACCAGCACCAGTCACACAACCCGGGCAAGTTATTTGCAGCCTCTGGGCCTCCGTCTCCTCATCTGTGTGGTGCGATTAAAAATGGCGGGTCAGGGGCCCCTGGGTAGTTCAGTCGGTTAAGCGTCCAACTTCGGCTCAGAGCATGGTCTCACGGTTCATGGGTCCGAGCCCCGCGTCGGGCTCTGTGCTGACAGCTCAGAGCCTGGAGCCTGCTTCGGATTCTGTGTCTCCTTCTCTCTCTGCCCCTCCCCAACTTGTGCTCTGTGTCTCTCTGTCTCTCAAAAACAAATAAATGTAAAAAAAAAAAAAAAAAAAAAATCTCATGCCTGGCCTTCTGCTAGGCCTACTGGGTCAGAATCTCTAGACAGGAGATAGTAATTGCCTTTGCGGGGACAAACCGTTCCCTAAGGAGGAACACTTAACGTGTGTGTACCATCTCACCCTACTTCCAGCCACCATTGCTGAGAGTTTTTAGAACGGGCAGAGTTCTGCAGTGTTCCCCTCCCCCTAGACTGGCTCCTCAGGGGGCTGTATTCTCCCGTCTTCACATTCCCAAAATGGGAGTAACCATCTACCAAGGTGTTCTTCATTTTGGCCAGCTGGACTACCAAGGGATTCACTCGACCTGGTTTCTAGGACACCACCCTGTCCTGCTTTTCCTCATGCTGGTCACTCCTTGTCAACATCCTCTGCTGTAGCCCCACCTGCTGAATCCCCTCCACTCCCTGTGGGGCACGAAGGTGTCTCAGCAGACAAGTCTGGAAGCTACTGCTCTCCTGGGTGTGAATTGGAGTTTTTGTTTTGCTTTTTGTATGTTTTGTAAGTAACACTTTTGATGTATTCGAATTCATAATTTAGACATTTCTCTTAACAGTGGCACAACTCTTTGATGTGTACTACATAGCCCTTGATTTTGATGTGTTCTAGTTTGAAATTTAAGACGTTTTCTCTTACCATAGCCCAGTCAGCCAAAACCCAGCAGGGACAAAGCTGTAGTCAACAAAGTCGCGTTCATTGGCTTCTTGCATTGAGGGAGACCACACACCAGAGGAACCAACAAAGGAGGAGATAAATCTTATAGAGCATCTTGGAGAACAGTGGACTTTAGATGAAGTTCAGTGAAACGGTATTTTGATTGGCTTCAACCAGGGCTGCGTGTTAAGGTCTAGACCCTGAAGTGGCCCCACTGCCCTGTTCCCTTGGAAATTACAGAGTTGAAAATTTGTGGAATGTTGTATCCAGAAACTCTGTGATAAACTTCATACCTAGGCTGGGAATCCAGGCTCCTTTTCTTTTCTTTCCTTTTTTTTTTTTTTTTATATGAAATTTATTGTCAAATCGGTTTCCATACAACACCCAGTGCTCATCCCAACAGGTGCCCTCCTCAGTGCCCATCACCCACTTTCCCCTGTCTCTTATGGTTTGCCACCCTCCCTCTCTTTTTTTTCCCCTTCCCCTCCTCCATGGTCTTCTGTTAAGTTTCTCAGGATCCACATAAGAGTGAAAACATATGGAATCTGTCTTTCTCTGTATGACTTACTTCACTTAGCATAACACTCTCCAGTTCCATCCACGTTGCTCCAAAAGGCCATATTTCATTCTTTCTCATTGCCAGGTAGTATTCCATTGTGTATATAAACCACAATTTCTTTATCCATTCATCAGTTGATGGACATTTAGGCTCTTTCCATAATTTGGCTATTGTTGAAAGTGCTGCTATAAACATTGGGGTACAAGTGCCCCTATGCATCAGCACTCCTGTATCCCTTGGGTAAATTCCTAGCGGTGCTATTTTTTAATCTTTTGAGGAACCTCCACACTGTTTCCCAGAGCAGCTGCACCAGTTTGCATTCCCACCAACAGTGCAAGAGGTTTCCCGCTTCTCCACATCTTCTCTAGCATGTATAGTCTCCTGATTTGTTCATTTTAGCCACTCTGGTGTGAGGTGGTATCTCAGTGTGGTTTTGATTTGTATTTCCCTGGTGAGGAGTGACGTTGAGCATCTTCATGTGCCTGGTGGCCATCTTGATGTCTTTAAAGAAGTGTCTATTCATGTCTTTTGCCCATTTCTTCACTGGATTGTTTGTTTTTCGGGTGTGGTGAAGTCTTTTTCGGTTTGGTGAGGTCTTTATAGATTTTGGATACTAGCAGGCTCCTTTTCTTTGTGAAGAGTGGAATGTTTCATTCTTTCTGTTGGATTTCCAATAGCAAAGTTTCTAACAGTGTGTGATTATAGAAAACAAGGTGTCTGGGTGAGATAAGAAAGCAGTGGTCACTCCAAGAAGGACAGTGTTATGACACTTTACAGCTGCATCATGACCTTGGGAGAAGTATGGTTTCCCATTAACTTTGCAGTTGGCTTCATCTGTGTTTGCTAGTCCAGCTGGCTTTATGAACAGCAGACCTGATTTTTACCTTCTCACTCTTCTGACCAGCTATGTCACACGCACTAGATTTCTCACGTCTGTCGTCCTAACACGTTTGCTTTTGATCCGGTGGGCTGTGATACGTATTGAGAGTATGATAAAGCCCGGTGACCAGAGTGCCTAGCATCTGCACCTGGCATCTTACCGTACCTAAGAACTTGTGAAGCACCTGGAAAAGAAAGCTGCTATTCGAACTGGTATTAGAAATGTAGGGGAGGGAGACACGAATACAAAAGCAATGGTTTGAAGCCTTCATAGTGATCCAGTCCTTCAATCTGCTAATGTCATGCAGAGATCAAGCCTAAGGAGATCACCAGCTTTGAAGAGATCAGAGACAAGGATACAACATGACTTATCATGGTGAAAAACTGGAAATAACTTAAACATTAAAGGTGTTGTTATATACCCAAAACGAATATTTAGTGCTGTGGGAAATGCACATGAAATAAGCACAAAACAAAAAAAATCAGGAAATTAAAATACAGAGTATGATATCAACTTTACTTTTTTATTTATATGATAATATGTATTAAAAAATGCCTGCAAGGAATTACCCAAACATTAAAGATGTTTATTTCAGTGTGGCTAAATTAGCAGAGGTTTTGTTTCTTCTGTATTTTCTACAATAAGCTTACATTATTCAGAATACTACCATAAGCATGCATTTTAATAATACAGTGCAGTTTTAAAAATAAGTGTATCACTCAGAGAAAGAAATTATTTACTTTTGGGAAAATAGTAATGGTCCTTAGCCATAAACTACACTAAATGCTACAGTGTTACTCTTATTCATGGGATTGTGCCACTGTGCTTTTTCCACTATGTTAGATTGAAGAACATAACTTGTCATTTTTGATTGGTGGCTTATATGCTCAACAAGCCTGCCTGAATCTGAATCTTGTTCTAATTGTAGGATGTTTGGCATTTACTTAGCCCTTTTTTGCATAATTAGTCACTTCTACTGGTAGAAACAACAAATTTAATAGACCAGAGTACAGTAGTAGTTTGAGAAAAGGGGTTTCAAACTTCAGACCCTGTTACTGCTGATGTTAATTTTAACTTTTTATATTTGTTTTTTCTAGAGTATTTCTAGACTTCCAGAAGTTAAGGAGTGATGAGATACTGTGTGTTTATAAAGAGAAATATGTGGGACATTAGTGAAATTTGGTTAAGATCAGGTGGGATTTATGGACAAAGTAAGCTTTGGATGCAGATGGTCCTTCTGCCAGTTATAGCCAAGTTATTTTTGTAAATAGGAATGTACATAAATCTTTGCCTGAAGGCTGATGTGACTCTAAGTTTGTAAAACATGTTGGAACATTGTAAGCCTTGACTAGACTTGTCTTTTTGACCCTCTGCAGAGTCCAGGACGATGTCTGGAGAACTTCCAGCAAACATTAACATCAAGGAACCTCGATGGGATCAAAGCACCTTTGTTGGACGAGCCAATCATTTCTTCACTGTGACAGACCCCAGGAATATTCTGTTAAGCAACGAACAACTAGAGAATGCTAGAAGAGTGGTGCATGATTACAGGTAACGTTAACGGCTGTGCTTTTTGGTGACTATAGTAATAGGTCGTCACGTGACCTATTATCTCTAAACCTTCACTTAGTGATTTTACAGCTTTCTTTTTAACCAAAAAGAAGAGGAAATAGGAACACACGGCTTATCCTGCTTTATGCTCAGCCTGAATGCAGATATCCAGGGTTCACAGTAACCTGGAAATAAGACAGCCATCCCTCCAACTCCTAAGTACCAATCTGTGAGGTCCCCTCTCCCAGAGCTCTGCCTCCTCCTCTTAAGTACACCCCAGCATCTGTAGCCCCCTGTGTATCTTTCTATCTCCAGATGGAGACAGCATCGTGTAGAAAACAAGTTGTTAAGAATTAGGGTAGGTTGGTTGCTTCTGAGCTGGAACCTCAGTGAATAAACTGCACAGGCAGGAGCTCAGGTGGAAAGATCCCGGTGGCAGGTTTGTAGGTTTGGGCTGCAGTTCATCAACTCAGAGAGTCGGTCATGAGGTCAGAGAAGACAGATGCTCTAGTAAGGCAGTGGTCACACCTGTCTCCATTGAAGACCACATAAGAATATCTCGGGCTTTGTGGGCCACAAAGGGTTTCTGTCACCTGTTTTTCTTAGTTTGGCGTTTGCGTTGTTGTTGTTGTTTCATAAACAATCCTTTTAAAAACTTAAAAGCCACTCTTAGCTAGTGAGGCAGGCAAGCCAGAAACAGTAGTTTACAGACTCCTGCTCTCGGGGAGAGTCCGCCGGAAGCTGAGAATTGGAGCAATGGGCACTCGGGCCACAAGCCGCATACACAAGGCGGGAGTTTGATGGTCGGTCACGTGGGTGGTTGGGGAAGGAACCAAGTGCAGCCTGTAAACTCTGTGACCAGCTCTGAGGCTGGCCGGATCTTAGCATGTGCTTGCGCATAAAGAGAGAATAGCCGGACAGCAGTCCTGGAAGCATATACAAAAGTACTGAAGAACAAGGCAGGGAGGACAGCAGAAGCACAGTCAGGAATTCAGAAAAGCAGGTGTTCTATGAATCTGGAACAAGCGCCATAAAAAGAGGAGAGGTGGAGAGGAAAAGACGAGTTGAAAAGGCATAAAAACACATTGCAAAGAAGCTAACAGTTCTTTGTAAGAGCATGATGAAGCTTCCCGGGAGGCAGTGGCAGGGCATTAATGACGGAGCTGGCTCGGTGAGAGAGTAGAAACAAAGACGTGGGGAGCGAACCGGGGTGCTCTTCCAGCGGTGAAGGGCGTGGGGTGGCCCACCTTTCCCACAGAGGGCCAGGTGGTAAATATTTTCAGCTTTGCAGGCCATACAGTCTGCATATTCTCTCTTGCATATTCTTCTGTGTTGTTTTGCTTTTTTTTTTTTAATGTTTATTTATTTATTTTGAGAGGGAGGGACAGGGCATGAGTGAGGAGGGACAGAGAGAGAGGGAAAGAGAGAGAATCCCAAACATGTTCTACGCTGTCAGCACAGAGCCTGATGTGGGGCTTGAACTCACGAAACCACGAGATCACGACCTGAAACGAAACCACGAGTCAGATGCTTAACTGACTGGGCCTCCCAAGCACGCTGCCTTTTTTTTTTTTTTTAACAACCGTCTAAAAACGTACAAACCACTCTTAGCACACAAACCATTCAGAAGCAGGCCATGGGCTGCAGTTTGCCAGTTCTGATACAGAGGAAAAGGTGGAAGCTGACTGGGGGTTGCCAGGAAGTGGCAGAAAGGAACGGAAGGAACTTTTGGGGAGATGAAAACATTCCATACCATGATTCTGGAGGTGGCCCCACCACTGTGTACATTTTCCAAAACTCATCAAATCGTACATTTAAAATGGGTGACTTTTATTGCGTTTAAATTATACCTTAATAAAGCTGATGTAATTTCCTGAAAAAAAGGAGATGCTTCCCAATTCATGTGCAACCCTGGTACTGTAAATGACAGAAGTGTGCTGAAAGAAAGCAGTGGCCCATCTTACAAATTCATAAGGCAAAACTCCGAAATAAAATCCTGGCACATCAAATCCAGCCTTACGTTAAAACCTGAACAGGTAGGGTTTATTCCAGGAATAAAAAAGATGATCCACTTTAGGGCATCTATCACTATAATCTATCACACCAAAGCAGGAAAGTCACATCTTGATAGATGCCCA
>NW_026060197.1:0-20061 GCF_023721935.1 Panthera uncia | reverse complement strand
TCCAGCTTGCTGATTGCAGATCTTGAGGTGTTTTGTTTTTTTTTTTTAAGTTTATTTAACTTAAAAAAGGGAGAGGGAAAGAGAGGGAGAGTAGGGGAGGGGCAGACAGAGAGGGAGAGAGAATCCCAAGCACAGTGTGCTGTCAGCATGCAGCCCCATCCCAGGAACCACGAGACCATGACCTGAGCCAAAATCAAAAGTTGGACACTCAAGTGACTGAGCCACCCAGGTGCCCCAGATCTTGAGATTTCTTAACTTCTGTAATTCTTTAAAAAAATTTTTTTAAGATTTATTTATTTTTGAGACAGAGAGAGACAGAACATGAGCAGGGGAGGGTCAGAGAGAGAGGGAGACACAGAATCCAAAACAGACTCCAGGCTCCAAGCTGTCAGCCCAGAGCCCGATGCAGGGCTCGAACTCACGGACCACGAGATCATGACCTGAGCCAAAGTCGGACGCCCAACTGACTGAGCCACCCAGGCGCCCCTTAACTTCTGTAATTCTGTGAGTCAATTTCTTATAATCAATCTCTTTATGAACACGTATATACGTGTGTGTGTGTGTGTGTGTGTGTACTAAGTATGTTACATACATTATATAATCTGGTTCCATCTCTCTGCAGAACTGTAACTAATAAGTTCCCTAACATTTCCCCTTCTCTTTCACTGCTTGCCCTCCTGTTAACCCTCTCCCCTACACTGTCTCTTCCTTCTTAACTTTCTTCTCTTATCATTCTTCCCTCCGGAAATAATCAAATCTCAGCCCTTTTCATTCTCTCCTTCTACTGTGCCTCTGAGTCTTGGTGCAGAAGAAGGAAAGAGCCCCATTGGAGAATAAAGAAAGTTAAATTTTAATCTTGGCTCTTCCGTTTATTAGCTGTGCTGACCTGGACATGAATTAGGGCTGATCATTGTTTGCCACTATGGTTAAGCTGAATGCAGACTTCACAGTCCCAGGACCTGTGTCCAGTCCAGAAATATTCTTTATTTTATTAAAATATTTTTTTGTTTTAAAGTTTATTTATTTATTTTGAGAGAGACAGAGACAGTGTGATGCAGGACTTGAACTCTAGATCGTGACCTGAGCCGAAACCCAGAGTCGGACACTTAACTGACTGAGCCACCCGGGCACCCCTAAAAAAATTTCTTTTAAGTGTATTTATTTTGAGAGAGAAAGAGAGAGCACAAGTGGGGGAGGAACAGAGAGAGAGAGAGAGAGAGAGAATCCTAAGCAGACTCCACACTGTCAGCACAGAGCCCAGTGTGGGGCTCGAACTCATGAACCATGAGATCATGATCTGAGCTGAAATCAAGACTCAGCTGCTTAACCAAGTGAGCCACCCAGGCGCACCCACCCCCCCCTCAATTTTTTTTTAAAGTAAACTCTCTACCCATTGTGGGGCTTGAACTCACAACCCTGAGATCAAGAGTTGCATGGTCTAGCGGCTGAGCTAGCCAGGCACCCCCACCCTGGAAGTAGTCTAAGCCAGCCGACTTCTCAGCTTCCTGAGAGCAGGATTTGTCTTATACTCTGACAGTAGCTTCTACCTCCAAATGTACCTGCTGCCACATGAGACACATCCTAGGCATTTGCCATGCACGTGTCTTGGGTCAGGAGCTGTCACAAGCACCTACAGTGAGACCAGCCGTGCCAGGAACCCACCTGTCTGGAATGTAGAAATGAACATCTCTGCAGTTCCTAAAAGGCTGGTCAGCGGGAAAATCACCCAGTTTTCCTCTAAATCCAACTACAAGATTACCTAGACTCCCAGGCACAACGTGATCCTTGGTTTCTGTCTCGGGTGTCTCATTCTTACCACACTCTTGTCCACACTCAATGTCTCTGTTGTATCCTGCCTTCCTGGATCCTGATGTCTGGCTCCTGATCAAGATCTTTGTTTCACTCCTGGTTTTAGCTTTGGCCCATCTATGCTCTTTGGCCTCGGATTCCAGCTCCAAATTCTTGATCTCGGTGTGCCGGGCTGGTTTCTTGCTCTGTTCCGATCCTAGGTCTGGACAAGTTTCGTCACCGGGAAGAATGCATTGGGCCCCCACTGCACACTGTTACACACACACACACAGTGCACAGGCAGGGCCTGTGACTATACGTAGGACCCCATTTAAATAAATGTCCAAATCTCAGTTCCCATGAGCTCTCACTTTTTCAATCCTTTATAGTAGCCTCGCCTACGTTTGCAAAATCACTTCCGGAAATACCAGGGTCCTTAGGCATAGTCACCAGCAGTCACGGTGGCCACGTTGGCTACCCGAGTTTGGACCTAATGGAGCCGGGTCCTGACAGTTATACACGGCGCTGCTCTGTGGGTAATACTTAGCTTCCATTGCTATGATCACCACCTAGGTGCTGATGGGACGGGAAACCCCCATGCACAAAGCCAGTAAAACTGGAACACCACCGGTGCTCTAAAAAACCAGCAATCTGGGGCGACTGGGTGGCTCAGTCGGTTAAGTGTCTGATTTTGGCTCAGGTCATCGTCTCACGGCTCCTGAGGCTGAGCCCCGCATCAGGCTGTCTGCTGTCAGCACAAAGCCTGCTTCAGATCCTCTGTCTCCCTCTCTCTCTGCCCCTCCCCCACTTGTTCTCTCTGTCTGTGTCTCTCTCCCTCTCAACAAATAAATAAACTTTGGAGGGGTGGTGGGAGGGGCGATGGGCTAAATGGGTCCGCTGCATTAAGGGATCTACTGATACTGTCGCACTATATGCTAACTAACTTGGATGTAATTTAAAAAAATAAAAAATAAAAAAAATACCAAAATAAATATATAAATAAATACATAAACTTTAATAAATAAATAACCAGAAATCTCTGTTGGCACCTTGGGAAGCAGAAGGCCATTACTTTTCTTGCAAGAGCAAGCTTACCATCTGAGAGGTCTGCAGGACAGGTTCCAGTACCAGCAGTCACATCAGACCTGGAAATAACCACTTTTCCCTAATTTTCAGATCCTGCCACTAGATTTAAGACTTTTAGGAGCGTTGTAAAATTCAGAGGACAAGATAAGCCAATGGGGGGAAGGATAGTCTTTTCTTTTCTTTTTTTATTTTTTTTATTTTTTTTAACATTTATTTATTTTTGAGAGAGAGAGACAGAGCATAAACGGGGGAGGGTCAGAGAGAGAGGGAGACACAGAATCCGAAACAGGCTCCAGGCACTGAACCATCAGCACAGCCCGACACGGGGCTCGAACTCACGGATGGCGAGGTCATGACCTGAGCCGAAGTCAGATGCTTAACTGACTGAGCCACCCAGGCGCCCCAGGAAGGGTAGTCTTTTCAACAAATGCTGCTCCAACAACTCAATACCTACCTGTAAAAGAATTAAATTGAACTCCTATCTGACACCATGCACAAACACTCACTCACACTGGATCATAGAAGGGTAAAATGCTAAAATTCTTTCTCTCTTTTTTAAAGATCGTATTTTCAAGTAATCTCTACACCCAACGCAGGGCTTAAGCTCACAAGCCCGAGATCAGGTGTTGACTGTTCCACTGACTGAGGCAGCCAGGCAACCCCCAAATTATAATACTCTTAGAATAAAACATAGGAATAAATCTTCATGATCCTGGCTTGGGGAATGATTTCTTAGATACGACACCAAAAGCACAAACAATAAAAGGAAGAATTCGGGGGCACATGGCTGGCTCAGTTGGTGGAGCATGGGACTCTTGATCTTGGGGTGGTGGGCTCGAGCCCCATGTTGGGTGTAGAAATTACTTAAAACTAAAATCTTAAAAAATAAAAATGGGCAGGGGAACCTGGGTGGCTCAATCGGTTGAGTGTCCAACTCTTGATTTTGGCTCAAGCCATGATCCCAGGGTTGTAGCATTGAGCCCCGAATTGGGCTCCATGCTGAGTGTGGAGCCTGCTTAAGATTCTCTCCCTTTCTCTCTGCCCCTCTCCCCTGCTCACACTCTCTCTCAAATTAAAAATGAAATGAAATGGGGCGCCTGGGTGGCTCAGTCGGTTAAGCGGCTGACTTCGGCTCAGGTCATGATCTCACGGTCCGTGAGTTCGAGCCCCGCGTCGGGCTCTGTGCTGACAGCTCAGAGCCTGGAGCCTGTTTCAGATTCTGTGTCTCCCTCTCTCTGACCCTCCCCCGTTCATGCTCTGTCTCTCTCTGTCTCAAAAATAAATAGACGTTAAAAAAAAAAATTTAATAAAAAAAAAATGAAATGAAATGAAATGAAATGAAATACAATAAATGGGCAAAGGATTTGAATAAATATTTCTCAAAGAAGATACACGAATGGCCAATAAACACATGAAAAGATGTTTGACATCACTAATCATTAGGGAAATGCAGAGCAAAACCAAAATGATGGACACCAGGGCGGTTCAGTCAGTCGGTTAAGCATCTGACTCTTGGTTTCAGCTCAGGTCTGGATCTCAGGGTTCCTGAGCTTGAGCCCCAGGAGTACAGAGCTTTCTTTGGATTCTCTGCGCCCTTCCCCCTCCCCCTCCCTCCTTCCCCGTGTGAGAGTCTGCACGTGTGCACAATCTCTCTCTCTCTCTCTCAAAATAAATAAACTTAAAAAAAAAAAAAAAAAAAGAACCACCCAAAATGATCTACTACTCTATACCCACCAGAATGGCTGGAATAAAAAAAGAGAACCACAAGTGTTGGTGAGAACGTAGAGAAAGTGGAACCCTCATTCACTGCTGGCAGGAACGTAAAATGGTGCAATCACTGTGGAAAACGGTTTGGCAATTTCCCTAAATGTTCTCACATGACCCAGCAGTTCCATTCCTGGGTAAACAAAAATATATATCCACACAAAGACTTGCACAAAATGTTCACAGCTGCATGGCTTACAATAGCCCCAAAGTGTAAACAACCCAAGTGCTCAGCCGCTGGTGAATGGATAATGAAATGTGTTCCATCCATACTAAGTAGTACTTAATCAGTAATAAAAATGAATGAAATACTGATACATACATGCTACTGCATGGATAAACCTCAAAAACATTAGACTACGTTGAAAGAAGTCAATCACAAAGACCACATATTATACGATTCCATTTATACGAAAAGTCTAGAAAAGACAAATCTATAGAGACAAGAAAGTAGTTGTGTGGTGGCCAGGGATTAGGGGAAGGATGGGGGAGTGACGTTAAGTGGGCACAAGGTTTCTATCTGGAGTGATGAAATGTTCTAAAATTAGATAGTGCTGATGATTGCGTAAGTCTGTAAATGCACTAAAGACCATTGAATTGTACACTTTATTTTTATTTTTTTAAGCTAATTTATTTTGAGAGAGAGAGAGAGAGAGAGAGTGTGTGTGTGTGTGTGTGTGAGCAGGGGAGGGGCAGAGAGAAAGGGTGGGGAGAGAGAGAGAGAGAGAGAGAGAGAGAGAGAATCCCAAGCAGGCTCCTTGCTGTCAGCACAGAGCCCGATTCGGGGCTGGAAGTCACAAACCGTGAGATCACGCCCTGAGTCAAAACCAAGAGTCCGATGCTTAAATGGCTGAGCCACCCAGATGCCCTGAATTGTACACTTTAATGGTATGGAAATTAAATCTCAATAAAGCCGTTTTTTTGTTGTTGTTGTTGTCTGTTTTTTTAAGAGGTAAGTTTGAGGGGCGCCTGGGTGGCTCAGTCGGTTGGGCATCCGACTTCAGCTCAGGTCACGATCTCGCGGTTCGTGAGTTCGACCCCCGAGTCGGGCTCTGGGCTGATGGCTCAGAGCCTGGAGCCTGCTTCCAATTCTGTGTCTCCCTCTCTCTCTGCCCCTCCCCCATTCGTGCTCTGTCTCTCTCTGTCTCAAAAATAAATAAACACTAAAAAAAAAAAAAAAAAAAGAAGTAAGTTTGATTAATTCAGGGACATTTGTCTCTAAGATAAAGTAAATAAAACTTCTTGCAACTTAAAATTCATTAGGTACTGCAGATGCGGTCCCTTAGTCCTATGAGCTGTGCAGAAGCCTACAAAAAGATTTGAGACCTCAAGAAAACGCATTGCCTTTACACTCAAAACTTACTACAACTAATCAAATGCTGACAAAATAGGCCAACTAACCAGTGAAAACCGACACATATAATGTAACACAGATACCTATTAATTGATGTGATTACAGGATGTGGGTGTATTTCATGTTTGGTACAATGCCGGGTGAGATCTCCCCAGGTAGGTGCTAGGACCATGAAGATACTGGGATGGGAAGGCTGACACCTAGCCAATTCTTTCTTTCTTTTAATTAAATTAAAAAAAATTTTTATTTATTTATTTGTTTTTAAGAGAGAGAGAGAGCAAGTGGGGGAGGGGCAGAGAGAGAGGGAGACACAGAATCAGAAGCAGGCTCCAGGCTCTGAACTGTCAGCACAGAGCCCGATGTGGGGCTTGAACCCGTGAACTGTGAAATCATGACCTGAGCCAAAGTCGGATGCTCAACTGACTGAGTCACTCAGGTGCCCCTCATAAAGAGATTTCTTAATGGGTAAATTATTTATTTTTTTAAAAATTAAAAAAAAAATTTTTGTTTAGTTTATTTATTTATTTTGAGAGAGAGACAGAGAGAGAGATGCAGGGAGGAGCAGAGAGACAGGGAAAGAGAGAGAGAATTTCAAGCAGGCTCCATACTGTCAGTGCAGAGCCCGATGCGGGGCTCGAACTCATGAACGTCAGGCCATGACCTGAGCCAAAATCGAGAGCGGGATGCTTAACTGACTGAACCACCCAGGCGACCTTAAAAATACTTCTAAGTAATGCTTACACCCAACGTGAGACTCAGATTTACAACCTCATGATCAAGAGTTGCATGCTCTGCCTACTGAGCCAGCCAGGTGCCCTCGGGTAAATCATTTTTATTTATAGTGTTCATGGAGAGAATCACCACCTGCCTGGGTTTTTGCTTTCATGTTCTAAATTTCAATCATATGTCAATCAAGTGGGTTCAGAAGCAAATAAATAAAAATTTAAAAAATGAAGAAATTTTGATCCTCCTCAGAAATGAAAAACTGTTATAAAATCATTTGGTGGGGGGAGCATGCCTGGGTGGCTCAGTCGGTTAAGCGTCTGACTTCAGCTTAGGTCATGATTTCACGGTTAACGAGTCTGAGCCCTGTGTTGGGCTCTGGGCTGACAGCTCAGAGCCTGAAGCCTGCTTCAGATTCTGTGTCTCCCTTTCTCTCTGTCCCTACCCCGCTCCCTCTCTCAAAAATAAATCAGCATTAAAAAATAATAATGATAGTAAGTAAAATCATTATTGGGCAACCAGTAGAGTAATAATTGATTCACACAAGAATCATCAATGGATGCTAAAATTAGTGGGTAAAAGCTAGAGGATTAGCAGGATATTTCCACAGTCTCCGAGTATCTCTCCACAAGATACCTATTAATTTTTCAAAGAGAAAACAATAACCTTGCAGTGGCCAAACCTGGCAGACACAAAGCTAACCAATGGTCAAGGTTAACATCACCAGTAACAGGAGAAATTGGTGCCATATGCCTCCTGATAGGGTGGATGCACTGAGAATCAACAGAGCATTAGTTCTGGAGTATTCTGGCCCCCAATTCACAAACTGAATCTAATCATAAGAAAAGCATTGGATGTACCCAAACTGAGGGACATTTTACATAATAACCAACTCTCCAAAAAATGTCAAGACTATGAAAGACGGGGTAAGACACATTTTTCCAGATTGAAGAGGGATAGAGAGACACACGAGAGACTGCAACATGTGATTTGGGATTATCTTTTGTAGCAAAGGACTCGATCTGGGCAACCGGTAAAAACTAAGAGAAGTCTATTGGTTAGGTAATAGCATTACATGAGGGCTGATTTTCTGATTTGGATAATGTTACTGTGGTTATGGTGTCACATAAGCCCTTATTTTTAGGAAACATGCTTAAGGTATTTCTTGGTGAAGGGCCAGTGTGTCTGTAACTTACTCTCAAATGTTTCAGGAAAAAAAAAATTGTGTAACAGAGAGTGATAAAGTGAATGAAGTAAAAGGGTAACTTTTTTTTTAATGTTAGTATTTGAGGAATGTGGGTAAAGATTGTATGGGAACTGCTTGTACTATTCTTTTTTTATTTTAATATTTATTTATTTATTTATTTATTTATCAAGTAGACTGCACACCCAACGCGGAGCTTAAACTCAAGACCCTGAGTTCAAGAGTCACAGGCTCTGCTGACTAAGCCCCTCCTTAGAGTATTCTTTTTTTTTTTTTTAATTTTTAAATGTTTATTTTTTGAGGAAGAGAGAGACAGAGCATGAGCGGGGAAGGGACAGAGAGAGAGGGAGAGGCAGAATCCGAAACAGGCTAAACAGAGCTGTTAGCACAGAGTCCGACGCGGGGCTCGAACTCATGAACCGCGAGATCATGACCTGAGCCGAAGTCGGATGCCCAATGGGCTGAGCTACCCAGGCAGCCCCCTTCCTTGTGGTCTTCTTGCAATTTGTGGCTAAGACTGCAGTCGCCTCTCCATCCCCCCCAAAGTTCCAGAACATTAAAATATCTTCTGCCTCTGGACCGAAAGGCTATATTATTGCTCATCATTTGTGGCACTGAGGGAATCTGGTAAACCTATGAAAAGATGGTCACCAGGGTTTTGAGTAATTAGAATTTCTTTCCTTTATGTCTGTTCTCTTTGCAAGGCCCAACCTTGGGCATGGGTCTCAGCAAATTTGATTTATGTGCCATATGATTTTATACATTCCATGTTAGAATGTACATTTGGCTACATCTATCTTTCAAAGACAATTGTGCCTTAAATGTGATGGAAGGTTAGCTTCTTCCTCCAGTAACAGAACTTGGCAGTCAGTCCAGGGCTGGTACGGAGGCCTTCTAATCAAGAGACCAGAGACCCCGCCCCGGTCTTACTGCTCTGTGGCTCGGAGAGCAGCCTCATGATCTAAGCTGGCTACTGAACCTCCAGACAACACTCATATTCTAGTTGGTAGGAACTAGGAAGGAGCAAAGAAGGGTGCTTCACGTTACCCTTTAAGGACGTTTGCTAGGCACTCCACATGGCAGTTCTGGGGTCACCTCTTTGTTCAGGGCAACTTCTGGCTGCAAGAGAGGCTGTGAATTGCAGTCTGGGCAGCCATGTTCCGTCCAAAAGTGGAGGAGAAGAAAAATGGCTATTGGGGTGTGTGACAAGCCTGCATTCCAAAGCCAGAAGGAAGTAATCACCAAGGACAATTTAACAACTCTGACTCCGGGGACAGTATCGGGACTGGTGGCATACAAGACACTAGATTTGGGTGGGGGTGGCCTGGGCCCCGTACGTGGAGACAGGAGATGTTTGGAAAGAGGAGAAGAAAACAGGAACAAGTCCAAAGGTGCCCCGGAAAGTAGGATGGAGGACAGTAAGACGTCTGGTTAAGAGGTGTGGTATGAGTAAGACTGCGGCTGCTAAGGGAGGAAGGGGAGAGAAGGAAAACAGGAAAAGGAAAGAGGCAGGCAAGAAAGCACGAGATGCGCCAAGCAAGGGAGAGAGGTCGGGAATAGCAGGGGAGAAAGTTCAGCTGTTCCCGTCGGCCTGAGGCTGGCTCCTTGGTCTCCGGGGCTATGGCTTTTGACCCGTCTGGAAGGAGAGTTCCAGGAAGCACCGCTTTGTCCGGTGCACTGAACCACTATCTACTTCCAATGGTCATTTGGTTGGAGACTCTTCACTTCACACAAGCCTTTATTCAAGTAAATCAGGCGAGCGGACGTGAATACAAGGGCCAGCAAAAAATAATTAGGCTGCGCTGAAAAGAAATCCAGCTGTCTACAAGTGGGGATTTGAATAACGGCTGATAAATCAACCCTTGGCCCTGCTGCTGTCTTCTGGGACACCGGGGTTCACTGTTATGGGAGGGCCTCTGGTTGTGGCTCTGAGGAGGACCGCTGAGTTCCACGAAAGCTGGTCACAAGGCTCGTGGGTCTGCAAGGTTTTTTTGGTTGTTGTTTATACTTTCAGGCCCCTTAATAAAACGGACTTACATCCACTATACATTTGGCTCCTCTCTTGTCCGGAGAATCACAAGGGATATTTACCTTTCCGCCAAACCTATGGAGCAAAAAGAGGTGTTTAGGTAAAATTAGGTACTAGAAGCTTTCCGAGGGAATGGGTGTTTTCACAAAGCACTTCATTTATAGTAAATGTTTATATTATAGCATCCTAGAGCTGAAAGGGACCCTTTTCGCGGGGCATAAATATTTCCACAAAGGGCTGCAGAGATTGGAGTTTACTTTGTTTATAGAAATTTGCTCTACCCCACTCATGAGAATTTCACGATTGTAGACGCTTGCCTGTGCCAGTAATTTCAAAATCTAGAACTGGTGAATTTTTGCAAGTTTTGCAAAATATTTTGCAAGCCTGGATGCGAATTCCTTGGAAGAGTTTAGGTCGTGGTCAAGGGCCTGTAGCTACTCCCAGGAAATCACTCTCCCAGTCCCCAAATGGTTCTTTAGAAAGACAAAGGGAAACCAAGATACTAACCAAAGCAGTGACAACACAGTGGGAAAGTTCTGGTGTCTCTGAGTCTAGACCCAAGCACTGTGATCAAATAAACTGCTTGGCCTATTAAAAACACACTGAAGGCAACACATTTTTGTTTCGCAACATATGAGAGGGCCGGTTGCCAAGTACTTGGTTATGAATGTGGAATCTAAAAAAACAAAACAAAACAAAACAAAAACCCCTGCACTTTGTCACTCTCTTCATACCGGATTAACCCTGTAGCATCAGAAATGGCAGAAGAAATGGACTCAATGCACTTGAACAGGGAGAGTTTCTTTGCAGGACTTTATGTAAAAATGGGAAATCAGCTTCTGGGGGGGGGGGGGTCTTTGGTATATAACTGGCCTGTAGATAGAAACTGTGAGGAACCTTGACCCTTTCCACTGAAGAGTTACCTGCTGGAGAGAAAGATTAAAATTAAGCTAAATAGAACAGAAAAAGCCTAAGGGTTGTTTTTTCCCTGAAAGTGAAGTTTGACTTGTAATTAAAACACTGTTCTCCCACCCCCTCAAGCTGGTTCTTAGCCAAAACCCTCATGACTATTTTTTTTTCTTTTTAGTAAACTCCACACTACACGTGGGGCTCGAACTCACTACCCTGAGATCAAGTCACGTGCTCCACTGACTGAGCCAGCCAGGCACCCCTCCAACAACCCCAATCCGATGGGCAGTAAGGCCCAGGTCTCATGGCCCCTCAAGACCTAAACACTTTTCCTGGTACATCCTAACATTTCTAAAGTTTATTTATTTTGAGAGGAGAGAGAGAAAGAGAGAGAGAGCGCTGGGGCAGGACAGAAAGAGAGAGAGATAGAGACAGAATCCCAAGCAGGCTCCACCCTATCAGAGCAGAGCCTGACGAGGGGCTCGATCTCAGGAAACATGAGATCATTATCTGAGCCTATACCAAGAGTCGGACGCTTAACTGACTGAGCCACCCAAGCACCCAATCCTGATACTTGTAAAGATGAGGTTTGCCATGTAAGGCTTCCTCCCTGAATTGTGTATTTCTTGCTGTGCTTGTTGAAGGAAAGTATCCACTCTGAACCTTCTACTGCTAGAATATGGGATTTGGACTTGTGGCCCTCAGTTCCAATGGCAATAGGACCCAGGATGACAGTTTCCTCTGACTTCACCCTGTTTGGGTGCCCTTTGCCTGTGGAAGAAATCTTGGTTCCGTGGCAAATGCCAAAAATAGGTTAGCAGGGTGTTTCTGGTTTGTTCACTGGTTTGCTCATTTGATGTTCGTTATTAACTGGAACACAAGAGATGAAAGACAGGAAGAAAATAAATGGGTCTTTTCCAATTCTCGACTTTGAAACTGAAACGTTTGAAAGTAGGAGGAGGTAGCACTTAACTCTCGCCAAGCTCTGGTTTCAGATGCCTAGGATCCTCGCGACAACCAACGGGAAAGGCTATTTTATCGTTCCCATTTTACAGATGGGGAAACCACGGGAGGGAGAGAGGCCAAGGACTTACCCAAGGTCGTTTGATTGGAAGAAACAGCATCGCTGGAGCCTTGCTCTGGAGCCTCTGCCTCTATTCGCGGATGATGGGACTCCAAGGCATCACACGGTTTCTTTTTCTCAGACCTGTCCCTAGAGGTACAGATTCTGCCCTCAAGTTGTCTTCTTCCTCTTCGACAGTTCTGTGGCCTTTTTATTTCCTTCCTGCTCTGCTGATTCAGGACCCCAGGAAGCCTGGCTTCCTCTGGCGATCAGTTTGAGGACCGCCTGTAAACATGCAGACTCAGCAAAGCACGCTCCCCACAGGAGCGCCTGCGAAAGGTCAGAGAACTGAGGCAAAGGCAAACCACAGAGGTGCCTGTGCATGCTCACAAACACAGACGCACTGAAAATATCCAACTGGCAGAGAGAAGGAAAGGTGGTGGGTACAAGACTGAAAAGCAAAAACAGCATGGCTCAAGCTGGAGGACGTTATGCCGCGTGACGTAAGCCAGACACAGAAAGAGAACCACTGCATGATCTCGCTCTTCTATGTGGAATCTGAAAAAGTCAAACTCCTCTGGGAAGCCTGGGTGCCTCAGCAGGTTGAGCGTCTGATTCTCGGTTTCGGCTCAGGTCGTGATCTCACGGTTCATGAGTTCGAGCCCCACACGGGGCTCCTGGCACTTGACGGTGAGAAGCCTACTTGCGATTCTCTCTGTCCCAATCTCCCGGCCCCTCTCCTGCTTGTGCTCTCTCTTTCTCTTAAAAAAACAAAACAAAACAAAACAAAGCTTTAAAAGTAAAAATCAGGGCGCCTGGGTAGTTGAATCGTCCGACTTCGGCTCAGACCATGATCTCACAGTTTGTGAATTTGAGTCCTTCAGCAGGCTGTCTGCTGTGAGCACAGAGCCGACTTCAGATCCTCTGTTAAAGCTTTCTTTCCACCCAGTGACGTGCGTGTGCTCGCGCGCACACACACACACACACACACACATGCACACACACACACACTCTGAAAAATAAACATTAAAAAAATTGTTTTAAATAAAAATAAAAAAGTCAAATTCCTTGAACCAGAGTAGAATGGTAATTGCCAGAGACTGTGGGATCAGGGAAATGGGGAGATGTTTGTCAAAGGCTACAAATTTTCATGTTTCCTAAGATGACAAGGCTCTGGGGATCTGACGAATGGTGTGGTGGCTATAGTTAATAATACTATATTGTATACTTGAAATGTGCGAGCAGAGTAGTTCTTAAGTCACCCCTCAGAAAAGTAAACTATGCAAGCAGGTGGATGTGTTAATTAACTTGATTATGATAATCATTTCACCAGGTATAGACGTATTAAATCATCACATTGTACACCTTAAAAAATCACCTTGCGCAACCTTAAGAAAAAAAGAAGCAACTTGATAGGTTTAGGGATGCCAGACACTTTATTTTTCATTGTTAAATTTTTTATTATTTTTTACTATTTTAAGATTTCATGTTTAAGTAATCTCTACACCCAATGTGGGGCTCAAACTCCCGAACCGGAGATTAAGAGTTGCATGCTCTTCTGACTGAGCGAGAAGGGTTGCCAGAAACTTTAAAAGTCTATTTCTTTTTAGAAAGATATGTTCTGCCTTTATGTCAAAAGAAAAGTACATAGTCTTTTGCTTGTTTGTTAAAGATGTCCACCGAGTTTTGCATCATTTTTATTTTTTTTAATATAAAAAAAAATATTTACGGGCACCTGGGTGGCTCAGTTGGTTAAGCATATGACCGGCTCAGGTCATGATCTTGCGGTCCACTGAGTTCAAGCCTCGCGTCGAGCTTTGTGCTGACAGCTTAGAGCCTGGAGTCTGCTTCGGATTCTGTGTCTCCCTCTCTCTCTGACTTGCCACCATTCACGCTCTATCTCTCTTTCTCTCTCAAAAACAAACAAACATTAAAAAATATATTAAGAGATATTTATTCATTTATTTTGAGAGAGAGAGAGAACGAGTGAGGGGGGAGCACAGAGACAGGGAGAACTGTTAAACATAAGTTTAACCATCTTTAAAAAAGATATTATTTTTAAGTAATCTCTACACCCAATGTGGGACTCAAACTTACAACCTCAAGATCAAGAGTCACATGGGGGTGCCTGGGTGGCTCAGTTGGTTAAGCGTCCAACTCCTGGTTTAGGCTCAGGTCATGATCTCATGGTTTGTGGGTTCAAGCCCCGCATCCGGCTCTGTGCCAATGGCACGGAGCCTGCTTGGGATTCTGTCTTCCTCTTTCTGTCCCTCCCCTGCTTGCTCTCTACCTCTCTCTCTTTCTCTCAAAAATAAATAAATACACATTAAAAAAAAAAAAGTCGCAAGCTCCACTGACTGAGTGAGCTAGGTATCCTTAAGATGAACCATTTTATTTTGTTTTATTTTATTTATTTTTTATTAATTTTTTTTAACATTTATTTATTTTTGAAAGACAGAGAGAGACAGAGCCCAAGTTGGGGAGGGGCAGAGAGAGAGGGAGACACAGAATCTGAAGCGGGCTCCAGGCTCTGAGCTGTCAGCACGGAGCCTGACGTGGGGCTCGAACTCATGGAGTGTGAGATCATGACCCGAGCCGAAGTTGGACGCTGAACCGACTGAGCCACCCAGGCGCCCCTAAGAGGAACCATTTTAAAGTGTACAATTCAGTGGCATTTAGTACACGGCTTATTACACTACCACCTGTAGTTCCAAAACATGTTCACTCCAAAAGCAAACGCCGAATCCGTTAAACAACTGCTCTTCGTTCTTTCCTGCCCCCAGCCCTTGGCAACTGTAGAAACTTTTAAAATGCCTAGTGAGCTGGCAGAAAGTACCGTCTTCCTCTATCCCCCACAGACAGCTGGGAAGAGTGGGTGACAGGACCATAACACTGGAGTAAGGGACTGCTTCTCCTGTCCTGCCTTCACTGAGGCTGAAAGGGAAAACACCCATGGCCAGTGCTGGTTTTGTTGCACCGATGTTGTCCTTTCTCCAGGCCAGACTGAAGTTCCGTGCCCACTCACACGCATGGTCTCTTGCTGCAGTCTGGGCCTCTTGGAACTCCAGAATTTCAACACCATCCAAACGCTCCGGCCGGGCATGAATAGATAAGCGTTAGGACCCCCAGTATCACTGAAGCTTAAATAAATGAAAAGAACATGGTTAAAAAAAAAAAAAAAAAGTGCCAAAATACCAAATACATATATATATAACCAAATATTGGTTTTATATACATATTTATAAAACCAAATATTCAGCCCAATATTTTATAACTTTGTTTTATTTATAAATGTTTATTTATTTTGAACTTTAAAAAAAATGTGTATTTATTTTTGAAGGAGAGAGATGGAGTGTGAGGGGCAGGGGGGTGGGAGGGTCAGAGAGAGAGGGAGACACAGAATCTAAAGCTGGTTCCTGGCTCTGAACCGTCAGCACAGAGCCCTAGGCTGGGCTCGAACTCATGAGCCGTTAAGATCATGACCTGAGCTGAAGTCGGACCCTTAACTGACTGAGTCACCCAGGTGGCCCAAATGTTTATTTATTTTGAGGGGGGGAGGGACAGTGAGAGAGGGAGAGAGAGAAACCCATGCAGGCTCTCCAAGGGCTCGATCTCTGTGTTCTCAAGATCATTCCCTAAGCCAAGATCAAGAGTCCTGCACTTAACCACCTGAGCCACCCAGGCGCCCCCAAGTTTTTGTTTTAAACTTTTTCATTGTGAAATACGACACCCTTCCGGAGACGCATAGGAGACATAGATGTTCAGCTCATTGTTTTATGGAAAGAGCCACATCACAAAACATTCGGTCAAGCAACTTAGACCTCTCACTCCTGCCTTCTACCTCCTTTTGAAGACAATCATCTGCTTGGTAAACAGAGGTATTCGTCAACACTAGGGTTTTGTTTGCATTTTGAACTGTGTATAAATGGACTTACACAGTATAGACTGTATTGTAATTGCTGTGTTTGGCTCAGCACAGTTTGTGAGATTCATTCATGTTGTTCAATGAAACAGTAGTTCATTCTTTCTCATTGCTATGTGGTATTCCATTACGTGAGTATGGCAGTTTATTTTTTTTATGAGAACAGTTTTATGTAGTGAAGTTTATTGTTTTCTGTTTGGTTAGTGTGTGGTTTTTTGTTGTTGTTGTTGTTCTGTTTAAGAAGTTCTTCTTGGGGAGCCTGGGTGGCTCAGTTGGTTAAGTGTCCGACTTCGGCTCGGGTCATGATCTTGTGGTTCATGGGTTCGCGCCCCGCGCCGGGCTCTGTGCTGACAGCTCGGAGCCTGGAGCCTGCTTCTGATTCTGTGTCTCCCTCTCTCTCTGACCCTCCCCCCATTCATGCTCTGTCTCTGTCTGTCTCAAAAATAAATAAACGTTTAAAAAAATTAAAAAAAAAGTTCTTATTCTCAGGTTGTGGAGATAGGTTTTGGTATTATCTTCTACTTCTGAATTGTCCAATATGGTAGCTACTTGTGGCTGTTTAAGTGAGATTAATTAAAATGAAATAAAATGAAGAAAAAAATTCAGTCCCTGGGTCTCTAACAGCCTGCCCTATTGTCAGCCTTGGCATTACCTAGGAGAGTCACCATTATTGAACTTCTTGGTGGAGCTGGTACCCTTCGAACCAGCACATTCCTTACGGCCTGATAAACAGTATGTCTTTTGAGCCTTTCTGTGAAACCTAACAAATATCCGGTGGGTCCTGCTGTTCAGTGTTCCTACTACCCTAAACCTTTTAATTCACTTCTCCACCTTCTACCATGGCAATTCTGGATCCTTAACAGAACTACTAAATCCCGTATCTCAACAGAGCACTCCCAAGTCAACAGAGTTACCCAGTTTAATCTTCTGGCCCCTTTGATGAAGCATGCTTAGAATCCAGTCCCTGGCTGCAGCCAGTGCCTACTGGAGACGTCTTGAAGCCCTTTTACGGGGTATAATCCCTTGGCATGTCCTTGGCTGGCATATGCCATGACTTACGCTATAGGCACGGTGGCGGGGGAGGGGGAATTCTCAGAGGGGCCTCTACTCTTCTCAGGGAGAGGCTCCCACTTGGGAGGTTAGGGGGTGATGGACCACTTCTGCAGGGTCAGAAGGTTCATAGGACCGGAGGGAGTAATCGTCAGAGCTATTGTCCATAGGTCTTTATCCCATCTAGGGTCCTGACATAACAGACCTGACTTTGTTGGGTGTTTAATCTTCTTTGGCGTGGTCCTTAGCTTTCTCTGCCTTGCCACTGCAGGAGATGAACACTTCATTAGATGCAACCAAGGGGTCTGTTTTTGATACCTGGCTTTCCATTGCTTATTACCTCCCGCTGTCCATCATCTTCTTGTAGAACACGCGTGGTAATTATCGATCAGCACCGAAATCTTTGATCTCTCTAGTAACCATTTCCTCCAAAAGTCTCAAGTGCCTGATATGCTGCTTCAGTTGGTGCTTTCCCTTGGACCCGGACACACATTCTCATGCACCAACAGTAAGGCTCTGAGCAACTGAACCAGCACCTTATGTCAAGGGCTGTTTTGAGACCCACCAACTTACCGCCAGTGAAGGGGACCTCCTTGCCGGCCTATTCCAAACCCATCTTGTCACCCGCTCCCTGGAACTGCCGGTGTCAGCTGTGGTGGGTTATGCTCTCCAGAGGCGGAGACACAGTGTGGGGTGCAAGATGTTTATAGGTATCGGTACTGGGGGCAGCGAGGTCACGCAAAGGAAAGAGTGAAAACGGCGACGCTGGCCCAACAAATCTTCGGTCAGTGATGTGGCAGGAAGTTGCCTTCAGTCTCCAGGGCTTTGGAGGGTCCTGCATGAGGTCGAAACGGCACTTTCAAGTTCCTGTCTCATTCGGTCACTGCACGCGTGCTGCTCTGGGTCCCATGTGCCCTCAACCAAGGCAGCGCTGCAGCTGAGACAGATCCTGAAGGAGCTGGGCACAAAGTTCCTTCCTTCCTTCCTTCTTTCCTTCCTTCCTGTGTTTAGTTCTACATCGAGGTCTGGCATGTTTCATTAGATTTATTCCTGTGTACTCAGTATTTTGACATTGTAGCATCTTTTTAAGCTTTTTAGAATTTACGTGATCATTGCTTTATTTTTTAATTTTAATTTATTATTTTTAAAAATTTATTTTTTAATGTTTATTTTTGAGAGAGAGAGAGAGAGAGAGAGACTGCGAGCAGAAAAGGGAAGGAGATAGGGAGACACAGAAGCTGAAGCAGGCTCCAGTCTCTGAGCATTGGGTCAGCATAGGGCCCCATGCGGGGCTCAAATCCACAAACCGTGAGATCATGACCTGAGCCAAAGTCGGAGCCTTAGCCGATTGAGCTACCCGGGTGTCCCTATTTTTTTTTTTTTTTAAGTTTATTTATTTTGAGAGACAGGATGTATACGTGAACATGAGTAGGGGAGAGGGGCAGAGAAAGAGGGAGAGAGAATCCCCAGCAATCTCCACGCTATCAGTGTGGAGCCTGACTTGGGACTCAGCCCCATGAACCATGAGATCATGATTTGAGCCGAAATCAAGAGCCCCTAGAAATACATTTTATTACTGATATTAGCAGCCTTACTGAACTCACTTGTTAATCCAAATTATGCATTTTTGGATTTTTCTACATACATAATCAGGTTATCTTGTAAACAATGAGAGTTCTTTCTTTTCAGACTTACATCGTTTACTTTTTTATTTTTTTTTTCTACTTACTGCACTGGCTTGGTCCTTCACAACGATGCTGGACAGAAATGGTCAAAGAAGGGGCACCTGGCTGGCTCAGTTGGTGGAGCATGTGACTCTTGATCTTGGGGTTGTGAGTTTGAGCCCCACATTGGGCAAAGAACTTACTTAAAAAGAAACAGAAGTGGTCAAAGCAGGCATCCTTGTTGCCAATTTAAAGGGAGAATTTTTAATATTTGACTATTTGGTGTAATGCTTGTAGGTTTTTGTATACCTACACTTTGTTTGTCAAAGTTTTGTACAACCTTAAATGAAGTTAAGAAAACTCCTCTCTTGGGGCGCCCGGGTGGCTCAGTTGGTTAAGTGCTAGACTTCAGCTCAGGTCATGATCTCACCAGTTCATGGGTTCGAGCCCTGCGTCGTGCTCTGTGCTGACAGCTCATAGCCTGGAGCCTGTTTCAGATTCTGTGTCTCCTTCTCTCTCTCTCTCTCAAAAATAAACATTAAAAAAAATTAAAAAAAAAGAAAACTCTTTTCCATTCCTATTTGGCTAGCACATATATTTAAAAAAAATCATAAATGGTGTTGAATGTATTCAACACTTTTTTTTTTTTTACAACTCTTAAGATGATCATATGATTCTTCCCTTTTAGTCCATTAAGATAGTGAATTACACAGATCAATTTCTCAAATGTGAAGGCAAGCTAACATCCCTACAATAAATCCATGCTGGCAGGCTCTGCACGGATATCGCAGAGCCTGCTTGGAATCCTCTCTCCCTGTCTCTCTGCCCCTCACCCACTTGTGCTCCTTCTCTTTCCCAAAATAAAAAAATTAAAAGTCCAGACTGGCAATGATGTATTATGTTTATATATTGCTGGATTCATTTTGCTGATTGTTTAGGAGTTTGGTGTCTACATTTATAAGTGAGGTCAGTCTATTTTCCTTTTTCTGTAATGTCTTTTTTAGGTTTTGGTATCAATATTATGTTGGCCTCAGAATGAGTTAGGGATTATTTCCTTTTCCTATTCTCTGAAGTTTATCTAAGGTTGGTGCTATTTCTTCATTAAATAGAACACCCTGACAAAACTATCTGGGCCTGGAGTTTTCTTTGAAGATTTTATTTAATTATTATTTTGAAAAGATTTTATTTTTAAGTGATCTCTACACCCAATGTGGGCTTGAACTCACAAACCCAATGTCAAGACTCATGTGCTCCATTGACTGAGCCAGTCAGGCGTTCCTGAAGATTTTAAATTATAGACTTAATTTTAAACAGTAGATACAGGACTATTTAGGTTTTATGTTTCTTATTTTTATGTACCTTTATATTTCTTATTGGTAAACTGTATTTTCAAGGAACTTGTCTTTTTTAATCAAATTTTTAGACTTACTGTCATAAAGCTCAGTATTATCTCATTTCTAACGACTGAAAATCTGTAGAAATGTTTCCTTTCAAATTTTTTGGCA
>NW_026060196.1:0-20063 GCF_023721935.1 Panthera uncia | reverse complement strand
GGAAGGGAAGAAAGAAAGAAGGAAGGAAGGAAAGAGAAAAAAAGAGAGAGAGAAGGAAGGAAAGAAAGGAAGGAAGGAAGAAAGAGAAAGAAAGAAAAAAAGAGAAAGAAGGAAGGAAAGAAAGAAAGAAAAAAAGAGAGAAGGAAGAGAAAAAGAAAGAAAGAAAGAAGAAAGAGGGAGGGAGGGAGGGAGGGAAGGAGGAAGGAAGGAAGGAAGAAAGAGAAAGAAAGAAGGAAGGGAAGAAAGAAAAAGAAAGTGAGAGAAGGAAGGAAGATAAAGAAAGAGAAAAAGAGAGAAAGAAGGAAGGGAAGAAAGAAAGAAAGAAAGAAAGAAAGAAAGAAAGAAAAGAAGGAAGGAAGGAGAAAGAAAAAGAGAGAGAATGAAGGAAGGAAAGAAAGGAAGAGAAAGAAAGAAAAAAAAGAGAAAGAAAGAAGGAAGGAAAGAAAGAAAGAAAAAAAGAGAAGGAAGAGAAAGAGAAAGAAAGAAAGAAAGAAAGAAAGAAAGAAAGAAAGAAAAGAGAAAGAAAGAAGAAAGAGGGAGGGAGGGAGGGAAGGAGGAAGGAAGGGGGGGCAGAAAGAAAGAAACAGAGATGTATCCTCTTGGTTCTGACTGACTCGTGAACCCTGACCGCTACAAGTAGTTCACCCCTCAGGGTTTCTGTGCCGACTAGAGAAGAGCATTGTGAAAAGGACTGCTCTGTGCCCGGCTCACAGTGGGCACACAACTACTATTATTGCCCTTCCTCCCTTCGATAAGGCTCTGCTGAGTTGCTGGACACACAGCCTCCAGGTCCTTCCTTCTCAGGAGAGGATCAGCTCAGGTCATTTTCAGAGCAGCACCGCGAAGTTTTTAGAGACAGAGAAGCTAAGGTCCCCACTGGTTTTGGGTCTCGTAACCAATCAGGGCAGAGATGGAACCAGAAGTCAGGTTGGTCTGCGTCCAGAGCCTGTGTTCTTAAGCACTGGGCCACATGCTTCTGTTATATGTACAGAAAACAGAAGCCGAAGCACGGGATGAACCGAAGTTTGGTGGGTCAGAAAAGAAAAGGAAATACTGGAAGGAAACTTACTAAAAAAAGTCTGTCAGGGAGAGCGTTGGGGAATAGCACGGAGTGTGTACAAGAACTTTTCCATTCTCTTCACATTCATACGATTATGTATTTAGTTGATCATCATAAATAACTTTGCCGATATAATCTGGAGCTTAAAGTTTTCACTAGCATGTTAACATAAAAGGAAAAAAAAAAAAAAAAGATTCTCACCAAATTCCCTGTTCTACCGTGAGGAAAACGTCATCTTGTGAGATACCCAGCAAGATCTCTCTCCAGCTCACTGAACTTTTACTATGCTCAGAAATGCACCCCCTTCTTTGCTGACTTAAGCATTGTTTTATTTTTGCCATGCCTTGAACAGTTCAAAGTCCACATTAAAATGCAAGGGTTTTGCAACCTTTGTTGATGCAAGCCTCGCAAGAATTCCCAAGCACTCAGCTTCCTTATCAACAAAACTGAAAACTACGATCTTAGTTTCCATGGAAGCTGTTTCCAAAGGCCGTTTATTTGAAACAATGGACACTTTTTATTTCTGCATCCTCAGCTCCTTTCTACTTCCTTCCTCTGCCTCCTTTTCCTACTTTTTCAAATCTGGTTGCACTCAGCTCAGATGTCACCATCTCTGGGAGTCCCCTTCCCCCAAATCAATCAGGAATGGAAATCTAACTTGAAAGAACTTTGTGATTTAAAAAAGAAAAGAAAAAGAAAAGAGTGTATGTGAGTAGCTTTCCAAGGCCTGAAATGATGTCATCTGAACTCTGTCTCCCTTGCATCTTTCAGCTTAGTTTCTCTTCTGTAGATTGGCAGAAAGTCCGCCCTGACCAGTAGCCCCTTATCCATGTTCTCCCAGCTCTGTAACTCCAAGAGGGGTGAGGGAGGGCGACGAGTCTACATATAAACACAGGACAGGATTCTGTTTGGTCCACCTTGGGTCTCGTACCCAGAACGTGGTAGGTATGAGAAGATAAGAGATTGATGATCTGACTAGGATCAAATGAAACAAGGGGAATGAATTGGAAGTGAAGGCGTGTCAGTTCTCTTTTTTTTTCTTTAATGTTTATTTATTTATTTATTTGAGAGAGAGAGAGAAAGAGGGAGAGAGAGAATCCCAAGAAGGTTGTGGGCTGTCAGTGAAGAGCCTAATACGGGGCTCGAACTCATGACCTGTGATACGACCTGAGCCAAAATCAAGAGTCAGACTCTTAACCTATCGAGCCACCCAGGCATCCTGAAGATGTGTCACTCCTAAGCCTTGGCCTCAAGAAGCACTGAGTTTCCTTCTTCTATATCTATCTCTGTCCCTCCACCCCCTTGTCGGTCCAATTGTCCCAGCTGAGTCCCCAGACACGTAAAAGAGCCCTGCTAAGATCCACAAAGCCACTGACAGCCCACAGCTGACCAGACATGAGTAAGCCTTGCTGAGCCCAGCTCCTATCAGCACAACTTCCAGTCAACATAGACTCAGGCACAAAAATAAATGTTCATTGTTGTATACTCCTGAGGTTTCGTGGCTATGCTGGAACATCACTGTGGCAACAGATAACTGATACGCTCTGTATCTACTCTAACTCTCTTGCAACCCCATTCTGCAGGCAAGCTAGTCAGTCCCTCCTCCAAGCTCTCAGCACTGAGCTATACAGCCCGCATTATACTGTTGCAATTCTTATATTGAATTGTAATCATTTCTTGTAATTACTTGTTTACATCTCTGTCTCCTTGCCAATAAGCCCTGTGAAGGAACGATTTCTTTTCTTTTCTTTTCTTTTTTTTTTTTTCCATCTTTTTGAGCCAAACACTTGCACAGGGTTTGGTAAGGAACATAAACTGCTTCAACATTCGTAGGAATTCTGAGGATAAGGAGTGCTACCAAAAATTTTGTGAAACCCGTGCTGAGTGCCCAAATAAATTACTGACCAGCTTGAAAATCTTTACTTATGCATCGGGACGATTTCTTTTTCCTTCTCTGTGAGTTGCATAGCCATGATTTTCGTATGTCTTTCCATTGGGTGGTTTCTTCTTATTAGTTTGTAAATTTTTAAAAAATATTTTCTGGATAGGTATTCTTTACCATACCCATGCATTGAAAATATTTCCTCCCAGTCTGTGAACTTTTCACTTTTTATGGTATCACTGGTGAGCATGAATTTTTGAGTTTTAATAAGGTTTAACTTTTCAATCTTGCCTTTCTATTTTGTACTTTTTGTGTTTACTTAAGAATGACTCCTTCTCCCAGGGTCATAAACATACCCTCCTCTATTGTCTGCTAAAAACTTGAGAGGTTTGTTTCTCATACTTGGGTCTTTAATCCACCTGGAGCTGAGTTTTGTGTATGGTACAAGTAAAGATTCAATTGCCCCAGTATTATTTAGTGAATATTTAACCTACGCCCCTCACTTGGGATGCCAGCTCAGAGCACATTTCTATACGTGCAGGGTCCATATAAGGTATTGCTGTTTGGCTGCACTAAGCTATTTGTTGCACAAACATACTACCTCTCTGTATTTATAGCATGAATCATTCCCCCCCTCCTCTTTTTCTTCAAAATTGTTTTGGCTATTTCTGGTTCTTTGTTTTTCTCTATACATTTTATAATCATCTTACCTAGCTGTGCGTACACACTCTTATACGCACTGGATTTGTCAGGATTTTGTTTGGGATTGCATTATATTTATAGGTTATTTGGGGGAAGAATTTAGGACTTAAAAAATGGAGTCTTCCTCTCCGTGAACATGATGTAATTCACCATATACTGCATTTCATCTAACCCCAAGATATACCCAGAACCCAATAATTCTCACCGCCTCGCTTGTATCAACCTGGTGCAAGCCGCCATCGTATTTCCCTGGCTAACCAGGGTAGCCACCCTACTGACCTCTTTCTGTCTCCATGTCCTGCAGCCTATTCTCCATACCGTAGCCAGAGCGAGTCTTTTCAAAGAAGTAAGTCAGACCGTGGCACCTGTACCACCTAAAATGGCCTTGTGGCACTCCACACTCGGGGGAACCCGGGTTTAAATGAATGGATGAGCGACTGAATGAGCGGCTGCGAACTCTATACCAGACGCTGGCCTTGAAGAAATGATTTGCCCAATTTCCACTGGGCAAGCCCAAATGGAAAGCGCTGGCACCGGCCTGAGCAGAGAGGGTCCGCGACCGCCTGGAGGCCGAAGTTGGGACTTCACCGCGGGGCCCGAGAGCGGGGAGGGGCCAGAAGCGAGAGCGCGGGCACGAGGGAGCGCGCGGGGCGCAGCGCGAGGCCAGGCAGACTGCGCGGCGAGTCGGGGGCGGGTCCGGGACTCCACGCGGCCGCCTGGCTCCGCACGGGGACGCGCTCCGAGGGCGCGCGCGGGGCGGCGGCGGCGCGCGGGGCCGCCCTGGCGGGAGAATCGCTTCCGGTGGCGGCGCGGGCAGCGCTGAGCGGGGAGTGCCAGCGGCGCGGGCGGCGGGTGGCGGGGAGCGGTGAGTTGCGGGCGTCGGGCCGAGCCGGGGTGGGTGGGAAGCGCGCGGGGAGCCCGGCGGGGGGCGCGGGCAGGGGCGGAGGGGCGCGGGCCGGCAGGCGGGTTGCGCGGAGACCCCCCTCCCCCTCCGGGCCGGAGGTCGGGAACCCCCGCGCCGTGCCGGGGACTCCCGGGCCAGGGGTCCCGGCACCTTGGGGACCCCTGCCCTCCCGCTGTCTGGCCGCCCCCCACCTGCAGCAGCCCGACCTGTCCCCGAGGCCCCCTGAGCCTCGGCGGTGGAGTGCGGTCTTGCCCCGGACGGGAAGGGGCTCACCCATCCACTCCCGCACACGCCCTGCCACGCTGTGCTCGGCCGCGTGACCAGACTCCCCGCGGTGAGGACACCCAAAATGGCTGCCGCGGGGACAGGCCACCGCGCTACGGGCGCGAGTGATTGCCTGGTGACCGGGTGTTACCGACCCTACCCTCATGTCCCCAACACTCTTAGCTCTTGGTTTCTCCTCCCGGCGCAGAGCAGGGCTCCTTGATCGGGTTAGAGACCACCCGGCCCCTGCCCTAGAACTCGCGATCTTGCAGGCAAGAGGGGAGCGAGTGGTCCTGGCCCCACCTTGCATCTCCATGCCCTCTTGATCTTTCCCACGTGTCACAGGTCTCCAACCTCCCCGTAATGACAACCACGGTATCTGCTAAGCTTGTGCAGTGATTTCTTTCGGTCCATTTACTTTTACATTCTTTCAGCCCCGTGAGGTGCTTGGTGGTGTTGTCCATGATCCAGATGAGGAAGCTGGTACTCAGAGAGGTTAAGTAACCAGCACAAGGTCGCACAGTTGGCCATCAGCTTAAGTGTTACTTGCCCATGACTGTGTTGTCTAAAATTGACCCCTCACGCATCCATTCTTTGTTAGGTTACCCCTGTGGGTTTTCTTCAATCGCATTTGTCACCAGTTGGAATTAACTGTGTTTACTTGCTCGTTTTCTTCTCTCATCTTGTGATCAGGGCCTGTTTGTCGTGCTCACCTATCTGTCCCTACCTACATCCAGCAATCTCCTGTACCAGGTAGACCCTCAATGAATATGCGTTGGGTGCCTGAATGACAACGCCTACCTCCGAGTAACTTCGGAGCGTAAGCACTTAACCACCTCATGGACAGCTGCCTTCTGAACCCCCACTGCATTTTGTTTGTACTTCTCTCAAACTCATAATCTCTCTTCTGCCTCGCCTTCTAGATTTTGACTCAAGTGCCTCTTGCTTTTCTCTTCCCTTGGTCCATCCCCGGTTCACTGAGCTGCTTCCAGGCATTGCAATAGGTGGGAGGTGGGTATGCAGGTAAATAAGGAGGCTCTGCGACTCTTACGGTGCTGGAGTCAGACTTGACATACAAGGTATACAGGATTGGGGGGGGATCTCTGAAAAGATGCTTGGAGGGGCGCCTGGGTGGCGCAGTCGGTTAAGCGTCCGACTTCAGCCAGGTCACGATCTCGCGGTCTGTGAGTTCGAGCCCCGCATCAGGCTCTGGGCTGATGGCTCGGAGCCTGGAGCCTGTTTCTGATTCTGTGTCTCCCTCTCTCTCTGCCCCTCCCCCGTTCATGCTCTGTCTCTCTCTGTCCCAAAAATAAATAAAAAACGTTGAAAAAAAAATTAAAAAAAAAAAAAAAAGATGCTTGGAAGCTCTACCAAGAAGTTCTGGGGCCTCTAGCCGGTCCTTTCTCCCTAGGACTGCAGGTGTCCAGCTTGCAAAAATGACAGTGTTTGGAAGGGAAGATCTATCAGATCCTGTCTTAGTCGTACGTATAATTGCTCTAAGTATGCCCTCAAGGGTTAGATTGAGGGTGCAGGCTTTTAAGCCCCGTGGGTCTTCAGAAACGGGACAGTATCTGGTGTAGTTGTCAGAGAGGAACCTGCATAGCAAAGCAAAGTCTGGCTGGACTTCAGAGGTGGTCATATATTTAGAATGCTCTTAATGCTCTGTAGAAGTCTCATGAAATCTCATGCAGATGGATGTAGGAAGATGCCAACAGGGAGGAAACATCCCTCCCCCTCTTCGCTTCCTGGGCAGAAATCTTAGAGGACGACCAGAGCAGCAGTGACCTTACGAATTGGTCCATCATCCAACTTCTTTGCTCTCCAGTGCCTTAGAATCAAAATATGGATGGCATCTACGTCCATCCTCCTATGCAGGCAGTGGTCAGATGTATTTAGTTGGAGTATAATCATGGGTGGAACTGACCTTTTGTATGAGGTTAAAGGTAAGACATCGGTAGCAGTAATCAAAAAAAAAAAATGCTGACTTATCTGGAAAGTGAAAAATGAAAGTAAGTATCAAACCTGTATGTAATTATACAAAGTTCAAAGTTATTGACATTTTAGTTAACTGTTACTTTGTCACATATTTTCAGGTACAGTATCTATAACATGATTTGATTCTTTTTTTTTTAATTTTTTTTAACATTTATTCATTTTTGAAAGGCAGAGAGAGACAGAACATGAACGGGGAAAGGGGCAGAGAGAGAGGGAGACACAGAATCCGAAACGGGCTCCAGGCTCCAAGCTGTCAGCACAGAGCCCGACGCGGGGCTCGAACCCACGGACCGCGAGATCACGACCTGAGCTGAAGTCGGACGTTTAACCGACTGAGCCACCCAGGCGCCCCCATGATTTGATTCTTTAAAGTGGGTGGTAAAATAGTCAACTGAATATGTCTAAAATAGTATGTTAACATTTGTATAGGCTGATGCCACCATCTCAAGTAGAAACCAATAGCATTAAAAAAAAAGAAAGAAAATGGATGAGAACTTCACCCCATCCTAAGAAATTGATTAAGAAACCCATACCCAAAGTTGATCTTGACTGCTGGAATATGACTGATGATTGTATTGTCACTGGGATGTTTTAAAGTTAATCCAAGAGTGGGATCTGCCTTGTGGGTGGGAAGTAGGGGGCTGGGAGGGTGCTGACAGGGAGATAGGCAGAAGGTGTTAATTCTCCATGTCTTCCCTCGGTTCTAGAAAAGCCCCCTGGAATAGAGGAGAGTGTGCAACAGAAAGCCATTGATGAGTGGAAATGCGCTCTGAAGGAATCTAGTTCTTTGCACAGGATTCAACTTTCTGGTCTGTTATTTGATCTCCTGTGTGGCCACACCCTCGAGAAAGGAACCCTGTGCCTGGACGACCAGCCCAAACAAATTAGTAAATGTGCTGTGTAGGCTTCTTGAGTTAGGGTGATTGCCCCTGGCAGGCACATCACCTGTGGGCCCCTCGGGGTCAGAAATGTGGTGGAAAGTCAGACAGAAGCACGGATTCCAGGTTGTGCCATCTTGGGTGTGGAACTTGATTTTGCTGAGCAACTCTACAAAACTGGGGACGTTTTCTTGGAGAACAGAAATGAGGGTTTGGCATCGAATAATCCCGGAAAGCCTAGCATCTGGCATAGTGGGCACTCAGTCACATCGCCCAGACAGTGACTTTGATGGGGTGTTTCACACCTGCCTGGCCCTAACTAAACCAGGGCAACTAGGCTTTCTTACCTCTTTCAAACTGCAGTTGTTTTAATCAACAGCAAGGGTACAGTTTAATAATTTCCATCGTTAATCTTTAGCCAGGGTTAAAGGTCTTTGTTGCTAAGTCCCTGATAAAAAGCATATTCTCTGCTAACTTGTTTCCTGCAAAGTTTTGGCAAGAAAATTTTTTCCAATATTTAAGCATTTTCTTGGCATGTAGCTAAAAGTTTGAAACAAAGTTTATCTTGGAGGGAAGTTATTTTTGATAGACATTTTCGATCATCATCTTCAGGCAGCCAAGCTCCAGTCCATTTCTCCCCCAACCCCATCACCACCACCATTGCCAGTGACTGTATTTATGGGCAGGACTTAAGCCAGTGAGGACATCCACTCACAGGAAACTGGCTTGTTAGAAATGTTTCCTACCTTTATTTAGCATTTTGCAATTAATAAAGGTTTAAAGCTCTCTTGTGTACCTCAGCTTGCTCTATGAGCCACCTCTTATCTCCATTTTATAGATGATAATATTGAGGCTCAGAGATGTGAAGTGAGTCACCCAGTGACATGCCTACAAAGGAAGTGACAGAATCAGGACTCTAGTCCAGAGTGCATTTGGTCCAGTCCTGTTCTGATTCCATACACTGTCAGGGCAAGTGCTTGCAGGACCAGGCCATAGGGCAGGAAGCTACTCTCATCAGGAACCAGTCAGAAAGAACAGACCCAGCAACCAGTATTAACGGCCAGGGAGTCATCTAAATGTCTACACTGGCCCTGCAAAAGGGTAAGCATCTTCCCTTAACTGGGAGGGCATTTGGTCATTATTTATTTATTATTTTTATCTTCTTCCCATGGCGTTTCCCAAACTTACCTAATCATAGGATTCCCCTGGTGTACTTCTTAAAAATCTATTTCCGAGGCCCCATCCACAGCTCTACTGAATCGGAATCTCCGGGGAAATGCTATCCTCGTTACAACCCCTTCTCCCAGGAGCAGGGTTCTGGAGGAGCCAGAGGACTTAGGTTAACGTTCCAACGCCCCTACGTACTTGAGCACGTTAGCTCAGGAAACAACTGTTGTGAGGGTTAGAAGAGTTAGTCATCTAAGGAAAGCTCTTAGAACAGATGGTTGTTAAATATTAGTGGTGGTTATTAGGTAATATCCCAGTTTCATCCATAAAGATCCAGAAACTAGGAACAGTGGGCTAATGCATACAAGGTCGCAGAGTCATTGGTGGAGCTGGGATTTGAACTCAGATCTGCTGCCTCCACAAACAGTCTCCTAACCACTATACCTTCCATTCAGGGATCCCCCAAGTTATAAGACAGTTGGTTAAGTACAACCAGACGGATGGAAACCAAACGATCACCGTTGCCCAATTGGTGCAGACTTCAGCAGCCGTGAAGGCTTATCTGTAGTAGAAGGTGGTCCTGGTTCTAGGACCCGGGGGTGGGGGGGGGGTGGTGGTTTTCGCCTTTGTATAGCTGTGCACTGACTGTGTGACATCTAACAGAAATGCCCTCCCATAATTGTTCGTGAAGATTGTGATGTAATTTGAATAATGACTTGGAAGGAGACGGAGTTCATTAACATTGCCAGTAGGCCTATGATAGATAATGTAGTCCTGTGTTATGAGTAGAGGAACTTGGTCATGCCACTCTGGCTTTAAAAGCTTATGGATTCTGTGACTTAGTCATTGTGTACCTCAGAGCAGGCTTACTCCATATAACGGATATTCTTGAGAATTATGTACAGGTTTGGAGACCAGAGTCACTCAGCAAGGTTTGTGATCTGATAACTCTGTTAAAGACTTTATCGGCAGAGTTAGGCGATGTCCATGCATAATAAGCTCTATGTACGAAGGATGTCTGCAGGTTTTTGGGGGGAAATTTAGGTTGTGATCATTAAAATATGTTTGTTTTTCGACTACCGTTCACAGTATGTATTGGGTCTTTCCAAACCCAAGACCAAGCCGGTGTTGGGTACAAGGGAGGCCTTGAATATATCAAGTAGTTTTGTTTGTGAATTAATGAATAAAAAGGCTTGGAGAAATGTATTTTGATGAGGCTCCCCGATACTATGTTTATGCAAACCCTTAGCCAAGGGTTTGAATTCTGACAGTTTTCCTCCTAAGAGATTATTTCTGTCCCCTCTCATGGGTTAATTAATGAATCAACATATACAATTTGTAAAATAATCTCTTTGGCAATGTCATTTAAATTCAGTCTAATTCTCTAATTATTAATGGTGCCAGATAGCCACAACCTGAGTTCATTCCAAGACAAAAAGACAAGATTTTGTCTTTAAGTGATAAAGCTTTGGCTTTCTTTTAATTGCAAAGTGATGTCAGTCATCCACAGAAAACTTACAAAGTATGTCTATATATATATTTTTTTAATTAATTTATCATTTAATTGCTTATTTAATTTATTTATTTTGAGAGAGACAAAGAGAGCACAAGTGGGGGAGAGGCAGAGAGAGAGGGAGAGAGGGAGAGAGGGAGGATCCCAAGCAGGCTCCACACCTCCTGCACAGAGTCAGGTGTGGGGCTCAAACTCACAAACCATGAGATCATGACCTGAGCCGAAACCAAGAGTCGGATGCTTAACCGACTAAGCCACCCAGGTGCCCCTGTATGTATGTATTTTTTAAGAGAGAGAGAGAGCACATGAGCTGAGGAGAGGGGCAGAAGGAGAGAGAGAGAGAGAGAGAGAGAGAGAGAGAGAGAGAGAGAGGGAGAGAATCTTAAGCAGGCTCTATGCTTAGTGCAGAGCCCGACGCGGGGCTCAATCCCACAACCCCCTGGGATCATGACCTGAGCTGAAGTCAAGAGTCAGACACTCAACTGACTGAGCCACCCAGGCACCCCTCATGGAAAAGATTGTTGAGTAAGAATTCATACCTCATTTGGTCAGGCTTCAGGAAGCTCCTTGCAGCTACTTAAACATATAAAGAGGTCACCTTCACCAGCCGTTTCCTCGTAATATCTCTGTTCTGGACTCTTCACAGCCTCCTTCCCTCCTCAGCAACCCCTATTCCATCATTTCAGATCGTGCAAGCTGAGTCTGTTGAACGTCAGAAGTGTGCCAAGATGGTGTTGTGTAAACCATAACATTTTGCTGTTGGGCATGTGCAGTTGTCACACTGGCCGGGAACTGGCTCGTAAGTTCCTGCTGGGGGAGGTCTTCACTTACGGCCTCCGTGGCTGTGATGTTCCACAGTCGTGTCTCTCTCTCCGTGGCATCTCCGAATTTCTGAAGGTATTTCAGCAGTTCTACGTAACTGTGAAGGCCTCAGGTAGACGTGCGAAGGGGACATCCTCCCCACTGCTGTCTTCTGATTCTCGAGATGACTCTTTCATTCACTTCAGGTGCGATAGAGCTGGTAAACTCACGCATTCTTGAACACATTCTTTGGCGTCCCGTGCAGGCATCCCTTTAAGGTATTGCATTTTTCCTTATCCGTGCTGCTTTGGCAGTCCAGAGATCTGCATCTTGTTCTCTGAAACTTTCTTCTGAACCATTTTGGCTTCTTGATCATTCCTCCTGCCACCAGTATCACAAGGTTGTACATCATGATGACTTCCTCCGGTGTTCTCTGCAGAAATTCCTGGTTGATGAGTATCTGTCATAAAACTGTCAGCATCCGTTGTTCATGAAAAACTGTCAGAACCATGTGCTCAGCTGTGTTTGAGAACATCTCTCTAAAAAGGTGTCTGATCTTGGACCAGTTTCAAGCCAGTCAGGGTGAGGGAGCTAGCCCAGGGACCCCAGACCTTCAGATGACTGCTCATTTTATGGGTGAACCAGACTGTGAGGAAACCAAGCTCATTCCTTCTCCTCCCACCCCTGGGGACTCGGCTTCCTCCCTACAGAGGTGCCCAAGGGGGGCACCCCCAACCCTCCAGCGCAAACAGCTGGTCAGTACCCAGTATGTGGGGGCCAGTGCCATCTGCCAGTCAGTGGGCACCCAAGACGTGGTGGTTTGACCAAGCGGTCAGGCCCAGTCATGGCCCAGCAAGCAGGCAGAAAGGGGGCATGCCTCAGAGACCCCCGCGTGGTGGCAGAGGCCACGCTGGCTCATTCACCCTGGAGATGGCTGTGTGATCAGAGGCCCAGATGGGTCTCAGCCCCCTCCCTTAGCCAGCTCCAGGTACAAAATGGAGCGTGCCTGGGGTAATGATGAGAGGGGTCCCCAGCAGCGCCTCGGTGCCACCTCAGCCTGCAGCCCCCAGCACCCTGGCTCGGTGCACAAAGTGCTGCCGTCTGGTCTGCAGTCAGAGCACCCAGGCCCAGGCGTGGACAGGAGGGGAGACAAGTACTCCAGGGCAGTGGCGGGACCACTCCTGCCCCCCCCCTTTTTTTATGTTTTTATTTTATTTTTGAGAGAGAAACAGAGCATGAGCAGGGGAGGGGCAGAGAAAGAGGGAGACACAGGATCTGAAGCAAACTCCAGGCTCTGAGCTGTCCGTGCACAGCTGACATGGGGCTCGAACTCACAGACTGTGAGATCATGGCCTGAGCTGAAGTCAGACGCTTAACTGACTGAGCCACCCAGGTGCCCCATGGCCCTACTGGTTTTTAATGTGGAATAGGAAATACATTTTTGAAAAGAAAAAAAAAAAAACAACCAAAAAACCCGAAAGTGGAACTCCTGATTCTAGACACTGGTTGATTTGTTTAAAGTTGAGAAAGTGGATGTGCTTGAAGGTTCATGTGTGAAAAAGGCTTGTCTAATTGAAACATGGGCATCACAGTTAATAATTAAAAATTTACCTGGTTTGAGACCAGCTGTCTTGGTAAGCGTGTTAATATGACATTCCTGATGAGGCTTCATGTTTTTGAAATGCATGGGGGGCAGAGACAGGTTATCAAGGCTAATTGGTATGTCTTATGCCAATGTACAGTGCTATTTGAAATCCTTTCTAAGCAGGGAGAACGGTGCTGTATTAGTTTCCTTTCGCCACTATAACAGACCACGACAAAATTAATATTTGTAAACCAGCACGTTATTTGATAGTTCTGGAGTCCGGTGGTCTAAAATGAGTCTGTGTTACTTCTGGAGGCTCTTTGACTTTTGCAGCTTCCAGAAGCTGCCCATGTTCCTTGGCTCACCGCCTCAGGTCACCCCAGTCTCTGCTCGTCTCACATCTGTTCTTCTGGCTCTGCCTCACCTGCCCTCCTCTTTGTCTCGTGGGGGCTCTTGCGATCGTATCAGACCCACCTGAGTAAGCCCCGGTGGTTCCCAGTGTCAAGAGCCCTGCCTTAGTCACAGCAGCAGAGTCCCTTGGTCACAGAAAGTGACCGTGCGTGCGGCTAAGACGTGCACATGTTGGGGAGGGGCATCATTCTGCCTACCACAGGTCCTTACAGGGCCCATCACTAAAAGCTTTCAGGGTTGGGGTTTTGGTGGGCTTGGCCGGGAGTCTGAAGATCAGCCTCCTGGCTCCCTTGCTGGGTAGGTGAGGATTAGTTGTGAGTAGCATCTCAGAATCTTGCTTTCCTCCTCGTTGAGCACGCTGTCAGGAGAGCTGAGGTAGACTCTTCTGCCACGGCGTGTAGCAGGAGCTGGCACTCTTAGGCTAGCATCTAGCCCAGTTCCTTGCATGTAATAGAAACTCCAGACGTGTTGGGGTTCCTTTCTTCCATCTCTCCCCTTTTCCTTTGCCTAAAGAAGGACTCCTCCTTTAGGCAAAGAAGACCTCCACAGCTTTCTTCTTGCTCACGTGTTCTAGGGTTACCACAGGGTCCTTGTTGTGCAGAACTTCATAGTGTTCGTAGACATGTTAGTATTTAAACAAAAAAGGAGGGCCTCAAAGGTACCAGTTCTGTGCAGGCATTAATTGATGTACTTTGAGGGGAAAAATAGCTAAATGAGAGTGGTAGAGTAGAGTAGAGAGAGCTGGCAGACCAATGCCCAGGAGTGCAGTCCTGCTTTGGGCTGTCCAGCTTGTCTTCAGCCACCAGCACCAGTCACACAACCCGGGCAAGTTATTTGCAGCCTCTGGGCCTCCGTCTCCTCATCTGTGTGGTGCGATTAAAAATGGCGGGTCAGGGGCCCCTGGGTAGTTCAGTCGGTTAAGCGTCCAACTTCGGCTCAGAGCATGGTCTCACGGTTCATGGGTCCGAGCCCCGCGTCGGGCTCTGTGCTGACAGCTCAGAGCCTGGAGCCTGCTTCGGATTCTGTGTCTCCTTCTCTCTCTGCCCCTCCCCAACTTGTGCTCTGTGTCTCTCTGTCTCTCAAAAACAAATAAATGTAAAAAAAAAAAAAAAAAAAAAATCTCATGCCTGGCCTTCTGCTAGGCCTACTGGGTCAGAATCTCTAGACAGGAGATAGTAATTGCCTTTGCGGGGACAAACCGTTCCCTAAGGAGGAACACTTAACGTGTGTGTACCATCTCACCCTACTTCCAGCCACCATTGCTGAGAGTTTTTAGAACGGGCAGAGTTCTGCAGTGTTCCCCTCCCCCTAGACTGGCTCCTCAGGGGGCTGTATTCTCCCGTCTTCACATTCCCAAAATGGGAGTAACCATCTACCAAGGTGTTCTTCATTTTGGCCAGCTGGACTACCAAGGGATTCACTCGACCTGGTTTCTAGGACACCACCCTGTCCTGCTTTTCCTCATGCTGGTCACTCCTTGTCAACATCCTCTGCTGTAGCCCCACCTGCTGAATCCCCTCCACTCCCTGTGGGGCACGAAGGTGTCTCAGCAGACAAGTCTGGAAGCTACTGCTCTCCTGGGTGTGAATTGGAGTTTTTGTTTTGCTTTTTGTATGTTTTGTAAGTAACACTTTTGATGTATTCGAATTCATAATTTAGACATTTCTCTTAACAGTGGCACAACTCTTTGATGTGTACTACATAGCCCTTGATTTTGATGTGTTCTAGTTTGAAATTTAAGACGTTTTCTCTTACCATAGCCCAGTCAGCCAAAACCCAGCAGGGACAAAGCTGTAGTCAACAAAGTCGCGTTCATTGGCTTCTTGCATTGAGGGAGACCACACACCAGAGGAACCAACAAAGGAGGAGATAAATCTTATAGAGCATCTTGGAGAACAGTGGACTTTAGATGAAGTTCAGTGAAACGGTATTTTGATTGGCTTCAACCAGGGCTGCGTGTTAAGGTCTAGACCCTGAAGTGGCCCCACTGCCCTGTTCCCTTGGAAATTACAGAGTTGAAAATTTGTGGAATGTTGTATCCAGAAACTCTGTGATAAACTTCATACCTAGGCTGGGAATCCAGGCTCCTTTTCTTTTCTTTCCTTTTTTTTTTTTTTTTATATGAAATTTATTGTCAAATCGGTTTCCATACAACACCCAGTGCTCATCCCAACAGGTGCCCTCCTCAGTGCCCATCACCCACTTTCCCCTGTCTCTTATGGTTTGCCACCCTCCCTCTCTTTTTTTTCCCCTTCCCCTCCTCCATGGTCTTCTGTTAAGTTTCTCAGGATCCACATAAGAGTGAAAACATATGGAATCTGTCTTTCTCTGTATGACTTACTTCACTTAGCATAACACTCTCCAGTTCCATCCACGTTGCTCCAAAAGGCCATATTTCATTCTTTCTCATTGCCAGGTAGTATTCCATTGTGTATATAAACCACAATTTCTTTATCCATTCATCAGTTGATGGACATTTAGGCTCTTTCCATAATTTGGCTATTGTTGAAAGTGCTGCTATAAACATTGGGGTACAAGTGCCCCTATGCATCAGCACTCCTGTATCCCTTGGGTAAATTCCTAGCGGTGCTATTTTTTAATCTTTTGAGGAACCTCCACACTGTTTCCCAGAGCAGCTGCACCAGTTTGCATTCCCACCAACAGTGCAAGAGGTTTCCCGCTTCTCCACATCTTCTCTAGCATGTATAGTCTCCTGATTTGTTCATTTTAGCCACTCTGGTGTGAGGTGGTATCTCAGTGTGGTTTTGATTTGTATTTCCCTGGTGAGGAGTGACGTTGAGCATCTTCATGTGCCTGGTGGCCATCTTGATGTCTTTAAAGAAGTGTCTATTCATGTCTTTTGCCCATTTCTTCACTGGATTGTTTGTTTTTCGGGTGTGGTGAAGTCTTTTTCGGTTTGGTGAGGTCTTTATAGATTTTGGATACTAGCAGGCTCCTTTTCTTTGTGAAGAGTGGAATGTTTCATTCTTTCTGTTGGATTTCCAATAGCAAAGTTTCTAACAGTGTGTGATTATAGAAAACAAGGTGTCTGGGTGAGATAAGAAAGCAGTGGTCACTCCAAGAAGGACAGTGTTATGACACTTTACAGCTGCATCATGACCTTGGGAGAAGTATGGTTTCCCATTAACTTTGCAGTTGGCTTCATCTGTGTTTGCTAGTCCAGCTGGCTTTATGAACAGCAGACCTGATTTTTACCTTCTCACTCTTCTGACCAGCTATGTCACACGCACTAGATTTCTCACGTCTGTCGTCCTAACACGTTTGCTTTTGATCCGGTGGGCTGTGATACGTATTGAGAGTATGATAAAGCCCGGTGACCAGAGTGCCTAGCATCTGCACCTGGCATCTTACCGTACCTAAGAACTTGTGAAGCACCTGGAAAAGAAAGCTGCTATTCGAACTGGTATTAGAAATGTAGGGGAGGGAGACACGAATACAAAAGCAATGGTTTGAAGCCTTCATAGTGATCCAGTCCTTCAATCTGCTAATGTCATGCAGAGATCAAGCCTAAGGAGATCACCAGCTTTGAAGAGATCAGAGACAAGGATACAACATGACTTATCATGGTGAAAAACTGGAAATAACTTAAACATTAAAGGTGTTGTTATATACCCAAAACGAATATTTAGTGCTGTGGGAAATGCACATGAAATAAGCACAAAACAAAAAAAATCAGGAAATTAAAATACAGAGTATGATATCAACTTTACTTTTTTATTTATATGATAATATGTATTAAAAAATGCCTGCAAGGAATTACCCAAACATTAAAGATGTTTATTTCAGTGTGGCTAAATTAGCAGAGGTTTTGTTTCTTCTGTATTTTCTACAATAAGCTTACATTATTCAGAATACTACCATAAGCATGCATTTTAATAATACAGTGCAGTTTTAAAAATAAGTGTATCACTCAGAGAAAGAAATTATTTACTTTTGGGAAAATAGTAATGGTCCTTAGCCATAAACTACACTAAATGCTACAGTGTTACTCTTATTCATGGGATTGTGCCACTGTGCTTTTTCCACTATGTTAGATTGAAGAACATAACTTGTCATTTTTGATTGGTGGCTTATATGCTCAACAAGCCTGCCTGAATCTGAATCTTGTTCTAATTGTAGGATGTTTGGCATTTACTTAGCCCTTTTTTGCATAATTAGTCACTTCTACTGGTAGAAACAACAAATTTAATAGACCAGAGTACAGTAGTAGTTTGAGAAAAGGGGTTTCAAACTTCAGACCCTGTTACTGCTGATGTTAATTTTAACTTTTTATATTTGTTTTTTCTAGAGTATTTCTAGACTTCCAGAAGTTAAGGAGTGATGAGATACTGTGTGTTTATAAAGAGAAATATGTGGGACATTAGTGAAATTTGGTTAAGATCAGGTGGGATTTATGGACAAAGTAAGCTTTGGATGCAGATGGTCCTTCTGCCAGTTATAGCCAAGTTATTTTTGTAAATAGGAATGTACATAAATCTTTGCCTGAAGGCTGATGTGACTCTAAGTTTGTAAAACATGTTGGAACATTGTAAGCCTTGACTAGACTTGTCTTTTTGACCCTCTGCAGAGTCCAGGACGATGTCTGGAGAACTTCCAGCAAACATTAACATCAAGGAACCTCGATGGGATCAAAGCACCTTTGTTGGACGAGCCAATCATTTCTTCACTGTGACAGACCCCAGGAATATTCTGTTAAGCAACGAACAACTAGAGAATGCTAGAAGAGTGGTGCATGATTACAGGTAACGTTAACGGCTGTGCTTTTTGGTGACTATAGTAATAGGTCGTCACGTGACCTATTATCTCTAAACCTTCACTTAGTGATTTTACAGCTTTCTTTTTAACCAAAAAGAAGAGGAAATAGGAACACACGGCTTATCCTGCTTTATGCTCAGCCTGAATGCAGATATCCAGGGTTCACAGTAACCTGGAAATAAGACAGCCATCCCTCCAACTCCTAAGTACCAATCTGTGAGGTCCCCTCTCCCAGAGCTCTGCCTCCTCCTCTTAAGTACACCCCAGCATCTGTAGCCCCCTGTGTATCTTTCTATCTCCAGATGGAGACAGCATCGTGTAGAAAACAAGTTGTTAAGAATTAGGGTAGGTTGGTTGCTTCTGAGCTGGAACCTCAGTGAATAAACTGCACAGGCAGGAGCTCAGGTGGAAAGATCCCGGTGGCAGGTTTGTAGGTTTGGGCTGCAGTTCATCAACTCAGAGAGTCGGTCATGAGGTCAGAGAAGACAGATGCTCTAGTAAGGCAGTGGTCACACCTGTCTCCATTGAAGACCACATAAGAATATCTCGGGCTTTGTGGGCCACAAAGGGTTTCTGTCACCTGTTTTTCTTAGTTTGGCGTTTGCGTTGTTGTTGTTGTTTCATAAACAATCCTTTTAAAAACTTAAAAGCCACTCTTAGCTAGTGAGGCAGGCAAGCCAGAAACAGTAGTTTACAGACTCCTGCTCTCGGGGAGAGTCCGCCGGAAGCTGAGAATTGGAGCAATGGGCACTCGGGCCACAAGCCGCATACACAAGGCGGGAGTTTGATGGTCGGTCACGTGGGTGGTTGGGGAAGGAACCAAGTGCAGCCTGTAAACTCTGTGACCAGCTCTGAGGCTGGCCGGATCTTAGCATGTGCTTGCGCATAAAGAGAGAATAGCCGGACAGCAGTCCTGGAAGCATATACAAAAGTACTGAAGAACAAGGCAGGGAGGACAGCAGAAGCACAGTCAGGAATTCAGAAAAGCAGGTGTTCTATGAATCTGGAACAAGCGCCATAAAAAGAGGAGAGGTGGAGAGGAAAAGACGAGTTGAAAAGGCATAAAAACACATTGCAAAGAAGCTAACAGTTCTTTGTAAGAGCATGATGAAGCTTCCCGGGAGGCAGTGGCAGGGCATTAATGACGGAGCTGGCTCGGTGAGAGAGTAGAAACAAAGACGTGGGGAGCGAACCGGGGTGCTCTTCCAGCGGTGAAGGGCGTGGGGTGGCCCACCTTTCCCACAGAGGGCCAGGTGGTAAATATTTTCAGCTTTGCAGGCCATACAGTCTGCATATTCTCTCTTGCATATTCTTCTGTGTTGTTTTGCTTTTTTTTTTTTAATGTTTATTTATTTATTTTGAGAGGGAGGGACAGGGCATGAGTGAGGAGGGACAGAGAGAGAGGGAAAGAGAGAGAATCCCAAACATGTTCTACGCTGTCAGCACAGAGCCTGATGTGGGGCTTGAACTCACGAAACCACGAGATCACGACCTGAAACGAAACCACGAGTCAGATGCTTAACTGACTGGGCCTCCCAAGCACGCTGCCTTTTTTTTTTTTTTTAACAACCGTCTAAAAACGTACAAACCACTCTTAGCACACAAACCATTCAGAAGCAGGCCATGGGCTGCAGTTTGCCAGTTCTGATACAGAGGAAAAGGTGGAAGCTGACTGGGGGTTGCCAGGAAGTGGCAGAAAGGAACGGAAGGAACTTTTGGGGAGATGAAAACATTCCATACCATGATTCTGGAGGTGGCCCCACCACTGTGTACATTTTCCAAAACTCATCAAATCGTACATTTAAAATGGGTGACTTTTATTGCGTTTAAATTATACCTTAATAAAGCTGATGTAATTTCCTGAAAAAAAGGAGATGCTTCCCAATTCATGTGCAACCCTGGTACTGTAAATGACAGAAGTGTGCTGAAAGAAAGCAGTGGCCCATCTTACAAATTCATAAGGCAAAACTCCGAAATAAAATCCTGGCACATCAAATCCAGCCTTACGTTAAAACCTGAACAGGTAGGGTTTATTCCAGGAATAAAAAAGATGATCCACTTTAGGGCATCTATCACTGTAATCTATCACACCAAAGCAGGAAAGTCACATCTTGATAGATGCCCA
>NW_026060195.1:0-20094 GCF_023721935.1 Panthera uncia | reverse complement strand
CCAGCTTCCTTCACTCCCTCCCTGTGCACCCTGTACCCCACAAGACCCGACCTCTACCCCCTTGCTCTCACTCTGCCTCCCCCTCCCAAGTCCCTCTCACCATTCTGTCCCACATCCCCAACCCTGGCCTCCTGCAGCCCTGCCTTTGGAAAGTGAGGGCAGGGGGATTGGAGTGGGCCCATCCCAGTCTTAGGCATCAGGCAGGATGCTGCAGAAGGGCTGATCTCCCTTCAGGGTTCTGGAATCTCTGATCAGGTTTCCTATCCTGAGAGGGCCAGTGTCACTTCTGAGCTAGACTGAGCATTCTCCTTGTGGTGGCCCTGTGGTACTATTGTGTCCTCCTATCACATGCCCAAGAGGAGGCAGATTCAGAATTGAGCCCAGCAGGAGGGAAGCTATGGTTCATTTAGTCTGGGTGGCCAGCTCCCTGCTGGGCCCCACTCCACTCTGTGTATGATCCCTATATACTCACTCCACCTAGCCACACCACCTTGGAGTCAGTCCTTAGAAGAGCAGTTTTCAAAGTGAGGCCCAGGGACACCTGTAGGTACCTGAGATACTTCCAGGAGACCATGAGTTCAAAACTATTTTCAAAATAATAATAATATTTGTCCCTTATTCTCTCAAAAGAATACAATGAAATATTCCAGAAGGTACATGATGTGTGATGACATCCCCCTGACAGCTACAGGAATGCACATGTGCTTGAGTTTAAATCTTTTTTCAGTTTTAATTTCTAATATGATAAATATCAATGGATATAACCCACATGAACAAATACTCTTTCGGTCCCTCACTACAAGTATGAGCGCTACTGTGGGTGACTCTGTCCCCCTGTCCAGGCTGCCTTTCCCCCAGCTGTTCTCGATTCTTCTGGCTGCTCCTCATTAGCCTCCTGGGTGCTGCTTGAATGTCACCATGTAGAGGCGGGCCCACCCAGACCCTGGTGCTGATCCTTGCCAGCATGAATCATAACTTCTGAGTGTTTTATTCATCTGTTTATTGCTGTCTACCCTCCTGGAATGGGCTGACAGAGGTATAAAGGATGGAATCGGGGGGACTCTGCATAATGACCCTGTCCCCAGGGCCAGACAGAGAGTCTGTGTTCAATAAAAGTGCTGAGCTGCTGTTACCCAGATGGACCAAGAGCTGTGTGCTGGCCTAGGGGTGATGCTGGACTTTCCTTGCCTTCTGCCACTCCAGGCTACCTGGTACCAACATCCCATCCTATTGGATGCTACAGTTCTGTGTGGCCCACACATCATTGTAGCCCAACTATAATTATACCCCTCAGATGCTTCCCAGAGCTGCAAACATAAGGACCTTGAAAAGGACAAGCTCCCAATGAGGGCTCAGGGTTTATTAGAAAGCAAGGGTGAGTCTGAATTTGGGTTGGTCTTCCCCTACTGCCACCATGGGCCTAAATTTGAAAAGACACAGGTGTAAAAAATAGTGGATGAGAGCAATAATAATAGCTGACATTTCATAGGTAGCATTTGGCATGTGTCAGGCACAGTGCCAAGGTCTGGTCGTGTGTGTGAGCCCATGGGATCACCGTGTGTACCCCACTATAAGGATGTGGTAGTATATTCATTTCCTGTGGCTACCATAACAAATTACCATAAATTGGGTGGCTTAAAATAACAGAAATGCACTCTCTCACTGTTTTGGAGGGCAGAAGTCTAAGATCAAGGTGTTTGCAGCTCACTACCTTGCCCACCTCTTTTCCTTCTGAAGGCTCTGGGGGTGGGGTGGGGGAATGGAATCCATTTCATGCTTCTCTCCTAAATTCTGGGGGCTGCCCTACAGTCTTTGGAGTTTCTTGGCTTATAGATACATCACTCCAGTCTCTTCCTCTGTCATCGTTTGGCCCTCTCTTCTCTTCTTTTCTAAAGGACACTTGTGATCTCATTTCAAGACCCTTACCTTAATTGTATCTACAAAGACGCTTTTTCCAAATAAGATCACAAGTTCAAGGGATTAGGACTGGGACATCTTTTTCGGGGAGCACTCTTTACCCCACCATAGGCAATGAGGTACTTATCTGAGGCCACACACATCAGTATACTGTGAGAACAGATCTAAGCCTCATCTGTCAGACGTGGCACACCAAGCTCTTGAACTCAGCACCTAGTCACAGGAAAATGAAACTGTTGTGTTTAATGCTGGACCTTTCCAAACATCTAATGACCAATGTGTATTGTGAAGTTCCTAGACTGGACTTAGCATGTAGCATTTCTCAAACTTTTTTTGTTGACGAGATTTTTTTTCCTCCAGAACCAATTAACAATGTATTCAATTCTAAAAAGACACATAACACAGAAGAGCTTACAACAACAAAAAATCCTGTTCCCAGTGAGGCATCACTTTCTAGAGACCAACACTGCTCTGATTTTAGTTGTCTTGGTAGTTACCGCCATAAATGAATTATATGATATATACATACATACATACATACATATATATATATATATTTATATATATTTTTACTGTTCTTTGATGTATCAGATTTATATATGATGCGTTATCTCCCTGCCATGAAATTGAAGGATTTACCTCATTTCTACCCCTCCCCTCACCTCCTCCTGAATTGATGAATATATTATATATTTTTTTGTTGTTGATTATCCTTATAACGTTAACCTCATTTAGGCATTTCCTTTGTGCATGTGTGTGTTCCTACCTTTCTCTTAAATCCACATTCTCTACTGGGGGCCATGAGTCAGTTGTATGGGCTTTGTCTATAACATTGATTCTAAATACTGACAACTAGTTCTAGGGTTCACATGACCATAACTGTGTAAAGATTGCTTCCATATGCCAGGGCCTGTGGTGGGATTTCATTCCCTCCTGCTGCCTCATGGGGTTGTTGTGAAAGATAAATATAACATACAAAAATCCCGTAGAACAGTGTTTGGCTTATATCTTGTAGCACTTTAGATTGCTTCAAATTTAGATCCCAGTTTTCTTGCATGTCTTCTATTCTTCCTGGAGTTTGTAATTGCCTCTCTTTTTTCTTTTAACCAAAGAATAGTATGTGCCTTCACTGTGTCCTGAAGTTTATTCAGCCTCTTGATCATACTCTGATGCATGGAATTCACCTTCTTCTTGAAACTATCCCCCTGTGAATCCTGCCTCTGTGGCCACCAGGTCTCTGCCTCACTCTTATCCTGAGATGCCCCTTCATTTTTCACTAATTTCTCTGGCTTCTCATTTTTTCTTTTCCCATTTTTGCTGGAGTTTGAGAGGTAAACTTGGAAGACCCTGTTTCTTTTTCATCGAGCATCCAGTGTGATTTACAAGAAGTTTGGTATTCCCTCATGGTTGACTTGGTGTTTGTTCTCACCTCTTTCTAATAAGTTTTGTGATCTCTTCATTTTACCCAGTGTTCTGACTTTGCAGAAATTCTCAGCATTGCAGAAATTCTTGCAGCAGGAGCCTTTACTTACTACCCTGCCCACCTCTCTGCCAGCCCTTTCCATGTTACTCTCCTGTCTTGTTTGATTCTGACAGATACTGTTTCCTTGTTTCTTTGGTAATTTACTCTCCTCCATTTTTTCTTTTCTTTTTTCTAACGAACAGAAATTATTTAAATATATTGCACCCCCAGGATTGATTCCCTGTAACTCTGAACTATCATTTGTAACTATCAGATAGTTTTGGGATATGATGGTTTGCTCTCTTGATTTTGAATTCTCCTCCCACACACCCCCTTTCCTGCTCCCCCCCCAAAGCCCCTGTAAAATCACATGTGCAACATGTACATGTAACATGTAACAACATATACAGCCACACAGAGCTCTTAGTTTCAGCATTACTAGGAGGCAGAGAACACTGCAACATTCACATATTTTCAGAGCTTTTTTGATGTTGTTCCATTTTTTATGGGTTATTTCCTTCAGTATATTTCCATCTGTTCTATGAAATTTTTGTTTGGGCAATAATACTCTCAATTTCTAAACACTATTTTTTGTCCTCTGAACTTCCTTTTGATGGTATCATGTTCACTTTATGCATGAAATTTTGTCTGAAAATTTTCTCAGAATACTAATTCAAAGTTTTAGGTTGACATTCTCTTCTGTCCCTTGGCTTCACTCTTTTTCCTCTGGAGTCAGCTTTGTTTTGTTGCTCTTGGCCTTTTCCCTTTCATCTTGCTGGTTTTCCTTGGCCATCTGGCCATCCTTGAGTGTTTATATTTAAGGTTGATGGGCTCATTTAGGGTGGGTGGCATGGATTTCCTCTGCTGGGCACAGGTGCACCAGCTTCAAGGACTGGCTGAAGGCTTTAGGGCCTGGGGGTGGGGGGCGGAGAATGGAAAGGGTGGCGGTGTGGCCACCCCCAGTGCCATAAGGGCTGCATTCTGGGGTGCCAGGAGCCCCTGCTGATTCTCCCTGAGCAGTTGATACCATTTTTTTGTGGTTCAGAGTTTGCCTGGGTAAATGATGGCCTGTTCCTTGCTCTGAGGGATGGGAGGGGTGAGGTCCTCATTGAAGTCTACCTTTGTTACCTCCCTCTCAGGGAGTGTTCTGGGTAGCCGCCCTTGTCTGTCACTGTGTTTGGGTCTGCAAGAGCCTGTTGCAGCCTCTTGTTCTGCTGGCTGTTACCTATTGGCCACACTGGAGGTTGAAAGAGCAACATGAGAAGCAAATTACCTCGTCTGGGCTCCTTATGTTATTGATGAGGAAACTGAGGATCAGAATAGTAGTAGAGCACTCAGGTTGGGAATTGTCTCTTGGCCCTGCAGGGGTGTGGGGCTCTGGAGTGTGGCTCCCTTCAAGCCAGTGTGAGGCAGCTGGACCCTCCCTGGTAGGCCTGCAAGTCCTCCCTGGGCCCTAGACCCTTAACTCCGGATTCCCAATCTCAGAACCTGAAGATGGGCCTGATCTGCCCTCGGGCCAGGGCCAGGGGTGCCTGCACAGGTTGTTGGGGGTCATGCTCTGCCGTGTGCTTGGGACTGCCACCGCCAGGGGCCTTGGGCCCTGCTATCACAGTTACTGAGAAGCTGCCATTTCATCCTGGGAGATGCCTGCTGCCTTCCTTGGGTACTGGCTGGAGGGCACAGGCATGGCCCATGTTTGCCCTGATGGGTTGGTTACAGGCCGGTGGAGAGGGAGGGGACGCGGCTAGGGATGGGGAGGAGCAGGCTGCGTGGAGGGCAGGGCCAGGACCGGTGACTGATGCGCTGCCCTGTCGCCCCGCAGGTGAAAGACCCTTCGCCTGCAGCTGGCAGGACTGCAACAAGAAGTTCGCGCGCTCCGACGAGCTGGCCCGGCACTACCGCACGCACACAGGCGAGAAGAAGTTCAGCTGTCCCATCTGCGAGAAGCGCTTCATGCGCAGCGACCACCTGACGAAGCACGCACGCCGCCATGCCAACTTCCACCCGGGCATGCTGCAGCGGCGCAGCGGGGGCTCACGGACCGGCTCCCTCAGCGACTACAGCCGCTCCGATGCCAGCAGCCCCACCATCAGCCCGGCCAGCTCGCCCTGAGCGCGGCCGCAGCCCGACGCAGCACAGCCCCGCCCACCCCTCCGCGGGGCCCCGCCCACCCCTCCGCGGGCCCCGCCCACCCCTGGCCGGCGAGGACCCTCCGCCCCAACTACAGCCATGAGCAGATATGCTCGCCCTTCCTTTTGTGATGCCGTGTCTTTTCCTTTTGTAATGAGAAAGAAAGAACTTTCTGGAGTCAAAACAACAACACAACAGACAGTTTTCTTCACCTCAGGTGTCAAAGTGAATTTGTAAAAAAACGAAACAAAAAATTTTCAAAAAACACCATCCACAAATTGCACAATAAACATACCCACAAAGGTGAGATTCAGTGGTGTTGAACCCCTCCCCCCCTTTCTCAGGGATGGACATGTTCCACGAGGTCAGTGAGGACACCCCCTTCCTGCCGCCTTATTCTGTACATAGATTTGCACTCTGGAGTTTTCTGTTAGGTTCGGGAACACACTGGGGACAAAGACTGAGCAATGCAGGTGGAGCTCAGTGTCTGGCCCTTGGGTTAGTCCGTCAGTCATTTCTGAGCGGATGTGGTCACTGACATTTGCTTCCAGGCCAGATTCCTCAGCAGGGGGCCCCAAGTCTCCACGCAGCCGCCAGCCTCTGCCCCAGAAGCCCGGCCGGGCTCAGGACATAAATGATTCAGAGGGATGCCTTAAGCTGTGCTGGGTGAAAGAAGCACTCCATCTGGGGAGACCACAGAGGCGCCTCCCCTCTGCGGGGCCCTGCCAGTCTCCCTGTCCCTGCCTCCAGGAGCCTCTCTCTGGGCCTCTCAGCACTGGGAGCAGAGGTGCAAGCCCCAGCCAGTCAGACCACTGCACCATCCGAAGTCCAATGCGACAGGGCCCGGGCCACACCTGCCCCACCCTTGGCCTGCCTGAGGCGCATGCCCTGCACAGGGACACCGGCTAGTTTGTGTCCTGCAGAAGGTACATGGGGACCTCTCACTTTTATCATGTTCTCTGACTGGAAAATAGAGGCTAGGAATCCTGGTGTTTTCAAAGATGTCTGAAAGTGTCTCTGGTGCCTCCAGTTCCTGTGTTCTCCTGGACCCGTCCTGCTATCAAGACACCTTTGTTGGAAACAATGGGGAAGGTTGTTGGGCCACCTTGCCAGAGGCCCCGTGTGTGTGGTCGTGCATGCAGCATCACTCAGTGCTTCACAGAGACAGTTCTGTAGCAAGAGACCGGAACATTGTGACTTGGAACTTTACGGGAGTGGTGAAGCAGATGTTATGGGAAATGCTGTCAGAGAACGTGCATTCTGTTTGCTCCCCAGGGAACACCAGACAGAAACTTGTGGGAAATACTTTGCTCTGACCCACCGTGTTCCCAGCTCAGAATTAGCAAACCTCCAGCTTCTCCATGAGCTTTGCACCCCCTGGACTTCTCCCTTTCCCTCCCGTTTCTCCCCTTCTGCCTGGGAGGCCTCAGCCCACACCCTGCCTGTGGCACATTAGGGCTGTGGGGGCTCCATCGCCAGCGTTCTCCTGCCAGGGGAGGAGGAGCAGAGAGCTGAGCAGTTTCTCGTGGAGCCCCAACCTTGAGCCCTGGTGAGGCAGTCAGGCTGGGCTCCAGCGTGCTGCTCCTCTGCAGACATTTGGAGGTTCCACCTGAGTGCTGCCCAGGCACCACCCTTTCCTTCCTCCTGAGATTTGGGGCCTGTAAATACAAGCCCCCAGGACAGTGCGTGTGTGTGTATGTGTGTGTGTGTATGTGTGTGTTGGGGTGGGGGGTGGGTTTGGGGTGGACTTGGGGTATCTTGCAGAGACCTCTGCTCATTTTGGTGAGGAGGAATGACCCTTGGGACCTCAGAGGGCTGTAGATGGGCTTCCTGGGCCCAGAGTGCCTTGGTTGTGGCCACCCTGCTTCCACCCTCACCCTGTCACGGCATGGGGTGCAGCACAGAGAAGCCGTAGACACCCAGGCCTGGCTGGTGCTCACAGCCTGTGGCCGTTGCTTTGGGCCAGCACCTTCTGTCCATAGTGACCACAAGGGTGGCAGTCTGCTGTTGACAGCACTTGGGTGCCCCTTTCTAACTCCACTGTGTGTCATCTGGGATTAACGGGTGGCATGGTGGTGGCTTCCAAGTAGCATGTTAGGTACCAGGTTGGGCAGTAGCGTTGTTCTTGCTGTGGGTGGAAGCCAGGCAGGGCCAGGGGATCGGGTGCAGAGCTCACTGCCCTGGCTGCCGGGCCCTACTCAGGCTGCCTGCTTGCATTTGGTCTGGGAGAGAGGGTGGAATATCCTGTAGAGACCTGGACAGAAGAGCGCCCTGAGTGCTCAGTGTGAAAAATCCTCCTGCCCAGTTCCAAAGTGAGGCCCGGAAGGCCCTCAGGGGCCCCTCCCAAAGTTGTTTCCGTGTGAGGCAGAGAAAGCCACACTCTGAATACATTTCATGTCTCAGGAACTCACATTCCAGGTTCAGGAATTTTATTCCAAAGTCCTTTGGTGTGCTCACCGTCCACGGGTCCCCGAAGGCAGAGAGAGGAGGCTGTGGGTCTCTGGGAGGCCAAAATGCTGTCCTCTGGAGGAGCCGGGAGTCTCCTTGTGATCTGCCTACTGGCATCTCAGAAGGAGGGTTTCTAACCCCACTTCTGTCTGCACATAAGAAGGGGAGTAAGGACTCTAAACCCAGTCATCTTGGAATAAAAGAAGAGCTGGTTTGTTTTAGAGGTGGGGTGGGGGGTGGGGGAGGGAAAGCGGGTGTTTGCTGTTTCCAAAGAGAGCACTTAATTTAATTTTTCCTCTAAATGACCCAGGGCTGTTCCGTCGGATAGATGGAAGGGTAACATTGCCTTAAAACAGAAATATGCAGGCATTGGCTATTTTTGGCAAATGAGTGTGTCTTCGTTCCCAAAGCAGTGCTGGTCTAATGGCAGGGTGCGGTCCTTCCTCTAGGGGCCTGGCCTGGGAGATGGGGCACTGCTCTGCTGACTTAGGGCACCTGGAGAGAATTCCCGCCTGGCACCCCTGGGCACTAGGCCTGGGGCTCCAGTCGGACCATGCCAACTCATCTGGGGCTAAAATTCATCTCACTTGAAGGGTGGGAAAAATCCATGAACCTTGGTGAGGTTTAAATGGGCTCTCACTGGCATCTCATCATGAAATGAGTGCTTGTGGAAGGGGGCGGTGGACCTTGGAAAGCTGGCCCCCCTGGGCCTCTGCTGAAAGGTGTGGACCCTCTTGAAACAACCTGCATTTTCTTCTGAAATGTAGAATGTCTTCCCAGCCTGGGTCTGTTTCAGGGTCTTTCATTTTTCTGGTTTATGGCCATGCTTGCCCAGCTTCAGTGTGATTGAGGAACCCATAGGACTCCTAGAAATAATAGTGAAAACTCAGACCTTTATTTTGTAGCAGACTTGTTCTCAAAGGCCAAGGGGGCAGAGGTCTCAAGATGAAGGATGCCTGAACAAAGGAAGAGTTCCCCTCCAAAAAGTCCTAAAAGGGACCCTGGACCCAACCATCAGCAGGCTGGTGTTTAGCTCACATCCCAAATAAGAAAGCCCCTCTTTGCATCAGCCATGTTAGGGGACCAGTTGTTGGCTCCCCATATGCCCACTGAATCCTACAGCCATCCAGAAAGAAACATGAACACAGCAGTTTCCACAAAGGGCCCTGGGTCCTCTTCTGTAGGGTGCTATGTAGGAACAGGCAGTGATGCCCTTGATGGGAATATAGTCCTGGAGGTGCCCTACCTGCATCCCACTACACCCCCACTTATGGCACTTTGAGGTGCAGGACACCCCCCCCCCCCCCTTTATTCTGAGGCCATGCAACCGGGCAGGTGCAGGATTCGCCACGGTGCAGCCTCCAGGTGCAAACATCAGTGGCAGTGGGGTCCCCAGATCTCACCATGCCCTGGCTCTCCGCTCAGACCAGTGGAAGGTGATTCAGAGATAGGGACAGACAGGCCACAGGTGGCCCCCAGCCCACTTTTTGGGGCATGAAGAGAGGGCTGGTGGCTTTCTAGGGTCCCAAGAGGAGTGTGGCAGAACTGGGGTCTCCATTTGAGCCTTCTGCTGCCCAGCCCAGTCTTTAGAAGACCCAACCTCCTTTCTTGCCAGAAGCAGGTGCTAAGGTGGACTGCACAGGATCCTAGCACAGGATCCTAGCACTCCTTGGGGACTTCATCCTCAGCAAGCTGGAGTGCCACCTAACAAGAAAGTGTGATCTGAGCAATAGCATCCCCTTGTTTTCTGACTCCTGATTTGGGCTTGTTTACCAGGCTACCTGATGATTTTGACTTCTGGCAGGTATCATGGATTTTTTTTTTAAACCCATTTTTACAAAGTCATTCAGTCAAAAACACAGTGCTGGAAGGTTTAAAGTGTCTGATGTATTGGTCACATTGAGACCAGTAAGAAATGCTTTGTAGGTCACCCACATCTTTTTTGCTATCCAAAGATTGCATATGCGATTCTGGTGGCCATATTTTCCAAAGCTAAAATGGAGGATGTGGGCTAACACTTTCTGAATGCAGGGTTGCCCTGGGAAAAGCCTGCTTCTATGACTGATATTCCTCATTCTAAGGTTAGGTTTCGAAGGTTTGTCCAAGACACATTCCAGAGAATTTTGTACCAGAATTTGGATGTACAATCCAGCTTACTACTGATAAATGCCTGAGGGTCATTTAGGGAGAGGCCCTTCCCCCATCCACTGTCCTGTCCCTCACTGGTTAGAAGATTGGATTCGGTGGTGGGAGCTGTGAGCCCCGGATCCATGAGGGTAGAGGGGCCATACCTGGTTTCTTGGTTTCTACTGACCCCCTGTAGCAATGTTGGACTTGGCAGTGCGTCCAGCTGGCCCTGCCCAGCCTCTCCCTTCTTATGCAGCTTTAAAACCTTACTACTTTTATTTAAAGATGAACAGGATGGGAGGGGAGTGGACCACAGGAGCAGCTTTCTCCTAGGGCTCAAGGGAAGCTTCCCAGTGACACATTGACAGGATGCTGTACACGCTCACTTAGAAACCCAAGTATGTGTGAGCTGAATGCCTGCAAGACAGCCACAGGTCTGGTCAAAGATTTTCCTTCCCACTCAGAGCACAAGGGCTGGGTGTACCGGCCGGATCCCTCCCCAGCCTGCCCTCTGTGTGGGGTGAGAGGGTCATTTCCCAGGGCGGCTCAGACACCACTTGGGGAGCAGTGTGGTGGCCATTCCTGGTCAGGGTGCCCATGGGTGGGTGGGTGGCTTCGCTCTTTAGTCTCAGCCCGGAGAGTCCATGTGCCTAGTGCCGGGGATCCCAAGGGCTCAACGGCGTCAGCACGAGCTATGCATTGTGGGGCCTGGGGCTTGCTGTGGTTCCCACAGAACCAGGAATAACTTGTGTGGATATGTTGGGTGCATGAGTCAGCCACCCCAGACCCACACAAATGACCCCTTCCCCATCCAAAGCCATTGATGGAGTTTCTCTGGAATCGTTTGCCAAAATCCCAAGGCAGAATCCAAGGGTCCAAGACCATTTCCATGGAGCACACATTTTCCTTTTCTGTAGGAACATTTTTTTTTTTTTCTTTTTAACCAGCACCACACCATGCTTCCGAAGGCCACATTTCATCTTTCCTGGATCACTACAGTGAAGTATTACAGTTGTACAGTTCCCAATCTGGCCTTGGCTTGCTCGGATAAAACTTTGTATGTATTTTGTATGGCATAGATTCTATATTGTAATGATGTCCTATGCAAAAAGAAAAAAAAATTAACTAAATTGTAAATTTTATTGTTTTAACGTGTATGCATGTTTAGTGACGTTTACATTTTGAAATAAAATTTATGATTCATTATTTTATTTGCCAGAGCTGGTTCCTTGGAGAGGCCCGGGGTGGGGGAGGGGAGGGACCAAAATGGACCAACTCCAGCAGCTATATGTAATTGCCTGAGGGGCAGTAACCGACGCTGAGCTTTGTAGGCCTTTTATAGAATAGAAGGCTTTGCAGAAAGTGGGTGTCCCTCTGGCTATCCCCTGCCTATTTCAGCTTATCACATTCCCACCCCTCAACTCTTCTCCCTCCCCCACAAAAAGCTCAGCCTGACAATTCCATCCTTCAGAGCATCAAGGAGAAAGGTAGACCCCAGGGAGGCACTGATGACAGGACCCTGAGCAGGGCATAGTGCTGGTCCCTAGAACCCCCCCCCCCCATAAACACCTGCTCCCCGGGGCAGCAGCCCCATTTCTCAACTCCAGTTGCCCTCCGAGGGTCTGAAAGTCTGTCAGACTACACTGTCACTCAGCCAGATGGCTGCCTGCTCCCCTTGCCCCTGCCCAGGGTCCAAAGAGAGACCTGTTTGCAGCCACAGAAGACCCTGAGGTTGGCTGTGGGAACGGACCCCAAAGCACACTGCCACAAGTGCCAGGTCTGGGGCGCTGGGGACTGGCATGGTATGTGTTGATACCAGAGCTCATTCAAGTCTTCTGTGATAATTAAGCACCCCTGGCTGCTCCCTTACCACCCAAATCAGGGCATTTCCATAGCAGGCAGTATAAAGCCTGTAGCTGGCAGGAAGAGATGGGCCCCAGACCTGTGCCCGAAGAGCATGGAGGGAAGGTGCAGGTGCAGCCCTGCCGTCGCAGCCCCCAGCCAGGTTCTCATCCAGGACTGAATCCGGGTCTGTGCCTGATTCTTACGTGATCGCCTACTGTTGAGAGAACACATGAAAACACGAAATGGAAAATAGTAATAACGAAAAGCACTGCAGTCAATCAAAGGTGATTTTTCCTAAACCTGGAAAACATCTACACTGGCAGGTGTTTCCTGATAAAATCTTTTCTGCAGCATAGATTAGGAGGAGGAGCTGTGAAGTCCCTGTTAGGGGACTGACACCTGTTAGGAAAACAGGGCTTGTTTTCAAACAAAAAACTTTTAATATGGAGACAGAGCCCAGTCTTGGTCGGAGGATTTTCCCAGGAAGGTGATCGTTCTTCCTTCTCAGAGACTGTTCCTTTTTGCTCAGGAACTCCCTGATTGCGGCAAGCTGAATAGATTCACTTCCATAAATAGGTGTGTGTTGAGAGGAGCCCAAATGCTTTATAAATATTAACGGGGTGGGGGCAAATGCAGCCATCAGTTGTGACATCGCTGCTGAGGTTTGCAAGAAGTTTTGGGCTCCTTCTGGTGTTCCTTTCCAGAAGATGGGGGCCTGGCATTCAGGAAGCCTCCATCTCAAGCCCTAGGGGTGTCCTGAGACCTTGAGAGGCACCCAGTAGCATAGAAGGAAGAAAATGTTCAAGCGATAGATTTTCCTGGTGTTTAAAAAACCAATGCAATGAGGGGCACCTGGGTGCCTCAGTAGGTTGAGTGACTGACCCTTGAATTCGACTCAGGTCATGATCTCATGGTTCCTGAGATTGAGCCCCATGTCAAGCTCTGTTCTGACAGCACAGAGCCTGCTTGGGACTCTCTCTCTCTGTCTTTCTCTCTCTGTCTCTCTCTGTCTCTCTCCCTCTCTGCCTGCCCCTCCCCCCTCTTAAAATAAATAAACTTAAAAAAAAAACCAATGCAGTATTGCGTGTGGCATAAACAGCACATAAGCAGTGTGGGGGGAGGGTCTGTGATAATAGGATATCAGAACTGAGCAGGTACTGGGTGTTACAGAGTGGTCAGCCCCCAGACACTCCTTGCCCAACACCCTCTGCTTTTTTATCAGGACCTTGAATTACAAAGTCAAACTTGGGGCAGTTAGGTGAAGTATGCAGTGTCAGGGAGGGTTTGCACCTGGATGGGAATGTAGTAGTAAAGTTCTTGGATAACAGAGTGAGGATTCAAAATGACATTGGCAGCCAGTAGAAGGACAGCAAGTCCCTGATCATAGCCAGCAAGATGAAGTGTGCCTATACCAGATAAGATAGACCCATCTTACCACATCAAATCTGGAGGCGATCCAGCCTATGGCTGGTTGGTGCTGACCTGCAGCAGGTCTCTGGGGGACACAGGGCCTGGGAGTAACCAGACAGTGCTGTCTTTGAGAAGGTGGAGGCTGGCATCTGGTTGAGACATTGTCAGAGGGCAGAGGCTGGCCATGGCTCACAAACTACAGGAACTTACCATCATTTGGCGCTGGCTTGCAAACAGTGACCACCCCACTGCTGGAGGTATTCAAGCAGAGGCTGAAATGCTACTGGCCACAAATGCCATAAAAGAATTCTGGATGGGAGCCTGTTTAGTAGGCAAAACTAAGGCTGCAGTATTTTTCAGGAGGACCCACTGGGGCATGATCCTCTTAAACTATCTCTTTGTGGCCTTGTCAGTCATGTTGGGGGTGCAGGCTGGTGTTTGGTGGGTTGGGCTTGACTGCAGAGGGCTTCAAATAACACGTTAGGCTGTGTAACTGATTCCAAGGACCTGGGTGGCTCAGTACATTCTAATCAAACCTCACATATCCCACAATAAAATTCCCGCCATTAGCACCACTTCTAAGGTCTGATGAGAGGAAAATGGTTTAGCCCAGTGATGGCACCTGGCTACTCCTGGCAAGGTGGCCACCTCCACACTAACTTTGCCACCGTCACGGATCAGAGACTCCACAGCAGTGGTGCACAGGACAGGCAGGTTTTGATGGAGATGGTGTTGGAAGCATACAGCCTGTGTTAGTTTCCTATTACTGCTGTAATAAATCACTACAAACGTAGTTGCTTAAGGCAAAACATTTCTATTCTCTGCTCTGCTCATCATAGCTCTGGATGTCAGAAATCTGAAATGAATCTGATAAGACTAAACTCAAGGTGTCATCAAGACTGGTTCCCTCTGGAACATCTTTTCTTGATTGAAGAAATGATGCCTTGACTCCTGGCCCCTGCATCCATCTTCCAAGCCAAAAGTACAGCAACTTCTCTCTTCTTTGACCTCCAACTTCCCTCTTATAAGGGCCTTTGTGACTACATCAGGCCCATCTAGCAAGTCTGGGATAATCTCCCCACCTGCCCCGGTCCTCACAGCCTTGCTGCACCCGCCCTGAGCCAAGGGAGAGCACAGTGCCACTCAGGCTACAGCCGAGAAACGCTGGGCCTGATCAACTCCCGCGTGGCAGGAGAACCCTGTGGTCACACAGTAGATTAAATTGGACTGGGCTTCTGCCACTTGCATTTTGTAGCCCTTCACAGTATTTTCCTTCAGTTGTCAGCTCTGAAAAGTGGAAATAACAACAGTGAAAATATTAGTCACTGTACTTGAGTTCTTTTTTTAAAAGCGGGGTGTCTGGGTGGCTCAGTTGGTTAAGCGTCCGACTTCGGCTCAGGCCATGATCTCACGGTTCGTGAGTTTGAGCCCTGTGTTGGGCTCTGTGCTCTTAGAGCCTGGATCCTGCTTCAGATTCTCTGTCTCCCTCTCTCTCTCTGCCCCTACTTGCTCATGCTTTCCCTCTCAAAAATATAATAAACATTTAAAAGTAAATAAATAAAAATTAAAAAGTGATTGTCCCTCTCGCAGCCATCTCACTCAGAGCGAGGCTGAGTCTCTGCACCAGACACAGCTGGACCCAGCTTTCAGTTCTGAACGTGCCACCTGAACAGCCCTAGAGAGGTCCTTCTCTAAGCCTTGCCTTCCTCAGCAGGGAAGCAGCCATGGCCGGGGGCCACACAGGTTTGTTGTGAAGTTTGCATGGAGGCCCCAGATGTCAGGCGCCAAGTCAGCTGGAATTGCGCCTGTGCCCAGGCTCCCTCCGGCCTGGCCTCCACTCCCACTTGCAACCTCCAAGTCACCAGCAGTTATGAGGCTCAGGCCTCTTGTTAGGGCCCCCGCAGCCAAGCAGATCCCTTTTCCCACGAAGGCTCCTATGCAGCCATGACTACCTGCTCCCCACACCGGAGACAGATGGCCCTGCAGTCATTACCCTCAGTGACAAACGGGTTCCATGACAGCGTGAGGCCTGGGGAAGCCGCACTCAGGGATTTAGTCTGCTTCTCTGCCCCCGTCCCTGTCACTCTGTCATAGTGTTTTCTATTCCCATTCTCACAGCAGGGCAGTGAGTTATTTATTAATTCCCCAGGAACACTGGGTGAGTATCAACAATAAATATCAATATGATTTGCATAATCAATAGGCTTCCTCCTCAGAGGAGTCCTCAGCATGCAGAGCACCCCATGAGGTCTGCTTATTGATTTATTATTGCTTTTGGAAAATGGTTACTGAATGCTGGCTCTGATGAACGTAAGCTATGCCCTGTCTTTTGCCTGTCTCCTGCCCTTTCTAACTATAAGCCCATTCTGGAAGGTTAGCTGAGACTGATCGCAGGCCTGCAAAGGCAGGACACCCAGAGCAGGGAGGGTGGCTCCATCCAGGGTTCTGCAGCTCTCTCCCAACCATGGTCCAGGGAATCGCTTATGTGAATCTTTCACCTTGGGGAGAGCAGCTGCGGCTAGTGCTTGAGCTTTTTGCATAATGGAAGCACAAAGCCCACATCGAGGAGAGTGGGTACCTCTACCGTGGGGAGCACAGGACCCTGTGAGGTGCCCAGGGTCAATGTCAGTGGTGACCGGCTTGTGCCTGGGTGGGTGCCGGGTGGGGGGGGTGTCAAAACTCACACTTCCATTACACTTCCATTCACACTTGTGAATGCAGCAAATATTAAATAATAAAACACTTAAAAGAAAACTATCTGTTAAAAATACCAAAATGTTTAAAATAGCATAAATATGAATAGGGGATTGACTTAACTATGTGACATCTACTATCTCCAGTATCCATATATTAAGTAAAAAAAAGGCAGGTTATAAAACAGTTTGTGGGGCGCCTGGGTGGCTCAGTCAGTTAAGCGGCCGACTTCAGCTCAGGTCACCATCTCGCGGTCTGCGAGTTCGAGCCCCGCGTCGGGCTCTGGGCTGATGGCTCAGACCCTGGAGCCTGCTTCCGATTCTGTGTTTCCCTCTCTCTCTGCCCCTCCCCCGTTCATGCTGTGTCTCTCTCTGTCTCAAAAATAAACGTTAAAAAAAATTAAAAAAAAACAGTTTGTAAACTATAATCACCTGTTATTTAAAAATTTTTCTCATCTGTTATTTAAAAATATAATAATATATATATGTATATATATAGTGTGTGTGTATATATATATATGCATAGAAAGATTACTGGTAAGAGACAAAGCTCAAGCAGTTTTATATTTAGTAGAAATTACAAATTATTTTTCTTTACTTATTTTTATTTCTTTTTTAAGTTTTCACACCCACTCAGGTATAACTTTTGTAATTAAAAACTACCAGAGCACTTTTATGAAGCTAAGAGCTTGTCAAAGGTAAGCTGGGAAGCTCACCTCCCACCCCTCAGGAGATGTCCACTGGCGTCCATGACTGTGACCTTATGGAGAGCAAAACACACCCCAAGGGCTCCTAAACATGCATCCATGCAAGGAGGAACGTGCCCAGTGGCTGTCTGCACAACTGTGCAAAGGCACAATGCAGAAGCAAGTGCATCAAACTTATCCAAAAGCAGTGCTGCATAAAGAAAGCAAACTGCAAAAATGAAGCACTGTCATAGAGTGACATGCTTGTGAGTGCTGGAAACACAGGGCAATGACATGTGTTCTTCGTGCATCCATACCCATAAGCCAAGTGTGCAGAACATGTTGGGGAAGTCAGGGCAGATGGCTCAGAGGGCTTCACCTGTACCTGCTAGGTGGTGGGAGTTAAGGTTTTTTTTTCTTTCTCCATATTTGCTCTAGATGTAAAATGACGATTTTATATATGGTCCAAGGATTTGGTTCCCGCATCTGAGCTTGTCCAGGCAGGCTTGAGGGCCATCCCTGCAATGTGCAGCCTGAAGTGTGCTGAGATGGCTTTGGGCTACCCCCCAAGCTGGGCAAAGCCTGGCACCAGGAGCATGGCTGCTGGCTGGGACAGAAGCTGTACAACACAAGAAATAAAAATAGAACTGCTCCAGTCAGAGGGAAGCGGCAGGGCGGGGGCGGGGGGGGGGGGAGGAGGTGAGCTCCTGGATGGGAAGTTTCTGCAAGGAGAGAAGTGTTCATTGATCTGAGACTAGGGAAGGATGCAGGCCCTGAGTGCAGGGTAGGGTCCTGGTTACCTGCTGTGATACCTGGAGGCACCATCTGGTGGTGGAGGTTGGGGCTCATTATTCCTCATCCCAGCTGGCACTGTACCCTTAGTAAATGTTTGGAACTGCTTTTTTTTTTTTTTTTTTTTTTCATGTAGAGTAAGGAAGGCATGCTTTGTATACATTTGGTGATGGTTGCAAAACTGATTGAGAAAGTTCCAGTAAAACAGCAAAATATGTTTACTTTGCTTTATGGGGTGTTGAGTCATGGTGTTCAAGGACTTTGGAAGTAATTCAGTCATTGGTTTCACTTTTAACATTTACGAATTTTAATCAAAGCAATACAAGGTTAAAAAAACAAATACCAGTAAACCTAGTGATAAAATAATCTCTCTCCTCCTGCTCCCCACCCACCCCCGGCCCCCAGTCACTGAACATTCCACCACCCCAGGGCTAACCCTTTTTTTTTTTTTTTTAATCATTTCTCTTTTTAAATATCTTGTTAGTTATTCCCTATGCCTCAATGAAATGCTTGTCTGTCCTCCTGCTTTGTGATTTATGAGCATTTGACGAAATAGACTGGCTTCCTGATATGAAAGAAGATTGATTAATTCCATCTATCCACCCTGTGCTTACATGACAAGGAATGTTTGAACTCTGTAGGTTCCCTTTGAAGCGTTACAAAATGCTGTTTCTCTCTCATAGATGTGACCCTACCTTTGGCCCATGTCTCTACTTCCTTTTCTGGAAGGTGAGGGTCCCAGGGCCCTTACCATCCACCCTTCTTGCCCCTCTCTGCCCCCCCGTCATGTACTCCTGCAAACTGTACAATAAAGGTGGATTCAGGTGGCACAGCAGCGGGAGCCTCTACCTGCCAGGGCTGAGAGCATTTACGTGTTACATGTCCCTCACTGCACAGCCAGTCCCTGGACTAGGGGACATTTCCTTCTCTGTGAGCCTACAGAAGGATATTCTTAGCATCCAGGGCAAGTTGGGTGAACACATTTCATTCCTTCATTCCATCAATAGCTTAAAATCATATCTTCTTTTAGTTTGCTTTATATTTGAGACTTAATTTCATTATATACATTTTTCCCTCTGTAGCTTTTTAAAAAATGCTTATTTATTTTCGAGAGAGAGAGAGAGAGAGTGCCAAGTGGGTTAGGGGCAGAGAGAGAAGGGAACAGAGGATCCTAAGCAGGCTCTGTACTGACAGCAGAGAGCCCAATATGGGGCTCGAACTGCAAAACTGTGAGATCATGACCTGAGCTGTAGTCAGACACTTAACTGACTGAGCTACCCAAGTGCCCCTCTTCTGTAGTTTTTAATTACCTTTCTTCCTTCTTATTAACAAACTATAAGGTGCCTCTGCCATAGCGTCAATTTTACCACTGTTTTGTTCCCAAGGCCTCCTCCCTAGCATGGCCCCTGCTCCTGCCCCAATCTGGCTGCTTGCTCCCTGACTCTGCACAGCTGTTACCTGGGACTCCCTCTACTGCCCCAGAGAGGGTCACTCTATACTCTATACTCCAGATGCCGTGTCTTTTTTTTTGGTTTTCTTTCTCACTTTGCTGCAGCATGTCCTCAAGTAACTGTCCAAGGAAGGATATTTGTGAGGTGTATATATATTTTTGAATCCTTGGAGGTGTGAAGATATATTTATTCTGTCTCATACTCTGAGTGGTAATTTGGTCAAGTATAGAAAACTAGGTTCAAAATTACTTCCCGAGTGTCTTCTTACATCCATTGCTACTGATGGGAAGTCTGAACCACTGTGATTCTCCTTTGCAGCAAACCGTTTACTTTTACCCTTTTTGCAACCTTTCAACCTTTTCTTCCTCCCTGTTGTTTTGTGCTTTCATGCAGATATTTCTAAGGGCAGGTCATTTTTCCTTCATTCTTTGTCCCATGTGTCTCTTTAGACCTGGAAATGTTTTCTTCTGATATTTTGTTGCAAATTTTCCTCACTTCATGTTCTCTCCTTTTTTGTTTCATAGTAGTTGAAGGTAGATTTACAGAGTCAGCCTTCTGTATCTCTTGTCTCTGCTTTCACTTTTTCTGTCCTGGATTATCCTCTCATTTATCTTCCCTCTTACCTCCTGGTCTGCTCGCTGAGTTGGAATGGGCTTCTTTACTCAAATCTCACATATCCTCTAAGACCCAGACCACACTCCTGTTCTTTTCCAGCCCTCCCTGGCATCCCTGTCCCCAGCCAGTGCCCAGGCCGCCTCGGCTGGAAGCACCTTGTCCTGACTCTTAACTAGGCTACCAAAGCGGGAAAGGATGCGGGATTCTCACCGCCTGAGCCTCCTCTACCAGGTGGAGGGCTGTGGGAGACTGCGGGGTGGGTCTGTAGGGGGTACTGTGGGGGAGTTTGGGAGACTGTAGGGTGGAGTTATAGGCGGGGAGGTGGGGGACTGTGGGCGGAGGTGTGGGCGAGTCTGTGGGCAGGGCTGCGGGGATTGTGGGCCGGGCTGTGGGCAGGACTGTGGAGGCTGTGAGGGCTTTGGGGACTGTGGGCGGAGCTCCTAGTGCTGGTGGCGGGGCTATGTGAGAAGCTTTGGGCGGGGCTTTCGGGACGGTGGGCGGTGATTTCGGGGCTGTGG
>NW_026060194.1:0-20141 GCF_023721935.1 Panthera uncia | reverse complement strand
TCAAGCCCAACGAGGGGCTCTGCACTGACATTATTCTCTCTCTCTCTCTCTCTCTCTCTCTCTCTCAAGAGAAATAAATAAACTTGAAAAAAGATAGTAGTTGGAGATTTCATTTTAATTTTTGCTTTAGTAGAGGAGACTTCTGTTCTTTTCAATACATATAATATCTCCTGAATAGCACCTGGAAGAAATTAGCAGGTTCTAAGTTCTCAGAAACCCATGCTTACTTGCGAAAGTGTGAGTAAATATGGCAGCAAGATGCTGTTATTATTTATGTATTTTTAAAGCTGGTTTTCCTGACTCCTCCAAATGTCTGCTTCCCTCACAAAGCATTAGCCAAATGATACATAAACACATTTCTGACCCTTCTGAGGACAGCTGCACAAAGCGACTTGGACAGGGCTACAAAATGAAGAAAAGTGGGGCTGCCCTCTTAATTCCAGATGCTGTCACGGCTTTGATGGCATATCTCAGAGGGGGGACACTCTCCTGCCTCTCAGAGTGCAGATCAACGCATGAGTCCCACCCAGCTTCCCGAGACGAGGAAGCAAGTGCTTATGGGAGCCTGCTTCGGATTCCGTGTCTCCCTCTCTCTCTGTGCCTCCCCACTCGCACTCTGTCTCTCTCTCAAAAATAAAGATTAAAAAAAATTTTTTTAATAAAATAAAAGAGAACAGTAGCTGGAGATTCTGGAGCCCCAGGGTGGCTCAGTCAGTTATGCATCCGACTTTTGGTTTCGACTCAAATCACGATCTTGGGGTTCGTTCATGAGTTCAAGCCCAACGAGGGGCTCTGCACTGACATTATTCTCTCTCTCTCTGGCCGCAACCAACGGGCCTCGGGACATCCCGGTGACTTAGAATGTGCAGGTTTGGATGCCCAGGCAATGTCTGCAGTGTCGTCTTCCCAACAGGGCTGGCTCGCGTCCCGCCAGCATTAAGAAATCGGCGGACGGGCTCTGTGTGCTCCCCTTCCCGTGGTCTGGTCACGGCTCAGATCCATCTCGAAGACCCCGGGCCGAGGAGGACCCAGGCCAGCTCTGACACCGTATCCATCCTTCCATCCCCCGGGGCCTGGCACACCAGGGCTGTGCCACGCCGGCTGTGTGGAGGCCCAGCCCCCGGCTCACTGCCACCCCGCAGGCCAGCCTCACCGTGCTGGGGGCTGCTTGGGGCCTACTGTCTGTCGTGAACGAGATCACCCCGGTCTGTCCCCCTCCGAGATTGTGACACCTCGAGGGGAGGTCCTCCTCACCTGGTAACCCAGCCCCGGGCACAATGCGTATTTGTTGAATCGATGACAGCAATTTGCTTTATAAACAGATTCTTACAGCTGGTTAACATCAGTTTTCAAATGCTTTTCGCTGCTTCCCCTTGTTGGGGCATCTACAACACAGGCCCTGGGGTAGGTCGGGGACACCCACGGGAATAATGCATATCTTCCCTCGAGGGGCTCATAGTCTAGTGGGAAAGATTGGGGGGGGGGGCAGGTCATTTCAGGATGACACCCTATACAACTGCCTGCTTCTCTCCATCAGGTCCCAGCTTCAAGGCCACCCTCTCCAAGAGTCTGCCCTCAACACCCCGTTCAATGCAGGCTTCCCTGACTCTCTCGGTCAAAGCACCTGCTGATCTCTTTCAGCAGTAGCTATAATTCTGATCTGATTTTTATTTATTTGTTACTTGTCTCCCCCTAAAATACAAACACAAAAGCAAGAGGCTTGTCTAGTTAGTCCTCTGCCGTAATCCCAGTGCCTAGCACCCACAAACAAGTATCCCTTATACGAAGGAACGTACACAGTGACATTTCTGACCGTGTATTACAACTTATGGCCCTTCCTGCCTTGGCATCCTTTCGTTTTGGGCTTTTCTCTCTGGGATATCATTTAATTCATTCATTTATTTTGTTTATTGCCTGCCCGCCCCTTCTAGAATGTACATTTTGTGCAAACAAGGATTGCTGGCTGCTGTGTTCACTGTTGTTTCCCTAGTGTATAGAACAGGACGCATAGCACACACTCAATAAATACTTTTTGAGTGAACGGATGTCAATGCTATGTAGGAGTTAACAGGAGAATAATTTAACCCACGAAGGCAAGCAGTGGTCACAGAAGTCTTTCCGCAGGGTATGGCCTCTGAGCTCTGTCATAAGTCCTCAGGAATTAACTTACCGAAAGTGATCCGAGAACAAATAGAAAATCTGAGTAGTTCTATGACCACTAAATAAAGTGGCTTAATACTTACTTAAAAACCATCTGCGAGGCCCAGATTGTTTTACCAGAGAATTCTACCCTCTTTCGACTTCCAATCTTATATGAACTCTTCCAGAAAATAGAAAAAGAGAAACCATTTTGTGAGGCTACTATAACCTCGATAATAAAACCAGGGAAGGGCAGTACGGGAAGGAAAATCATTGGCTAACGTTGTTCACAAGTTTCATGCAAAAGTCTCAATGGGACTCATGCGAAAGACTCAATGGGATATTTGCGATCCAAATCGATCAATGACTGTAAAATAATAATGCATAATCATCAAGTTGGGTCTATCATAGGAATGTGAAGATGGCTTATTAGCAAATGGTTGATAATTTCACTGTATTAAGATTTAAAGAAAAATTAAATTGGCACTTCATTAGCTGCAGACAAAGGCATCAAACAAAATTGAACATTTACGATAAAATCTTAGCAATCTAGAAAAAGATGGCAATTTATTTAACTTGATAGAAAGAATAAATTAAAAATCTATATAAGCATCACAATTGCAGGTAAAGCATTTAAAAGCACTCCTTTTAAAAAGATGAATAAGTCAAGGATGTTTGTGATCACTGCTTTTATTCAACTGGAAAAGTTGGCATAAAGTAAAGTAAAGAAAGGGTTGACTGATAAATGGCGCTCGGGAATTGGTTATCCAGATGGAAAGAAATCTGATCCTTGCCTCAGATTACATGGAGGAAAAAAGACATAAGCATAAACACTAGGAGAAAAAAATAGAATAATTCGACAAAACTTGAAACATTCCTGCTAATCAAAGATACCATAAGCAGAAAAAGACAAACCACAAACAGGGAAAAGATATTAGCAATATATATAACCCAAAACAGATTCTTATCCAAAATATATTTTTGATTTTTTCCGATCATTTACAAAAATCCTTAGAAGAATAAAAGAAATATGAGCAAAAGTTACCCAGACGTTTCACACGGTGGGAAACATGACAGTCCACTTATAATCAGGGAATGCCAAATCACAAGCATAACGAGATTGTCCCCAAATCTTTTAAATGTGTTGTTACAGAGTTGAGGCAACCATGTAGACTGAAGGGGATTTTCTTTATGGGCCACTGATGAGCCACATAAACGACTCCAATCGTTCTGGCAAATTATTTGACAACACCTAGTACAATTGAAAATTTTACTTGCCCTCTGATTTTCAGTTCCATTTCTGCATGATCATGGTACCCTTGAAGAGCTCTTGCCCATATGCATGAGGAGATATGTTGATGGTGTTCACAGCAGTAAGGTTTGTGAGCGAAGAGAGAGAGAAAGAGAGGGAGAGAGGACAAGAAGGAAGAAAGGGAGGGAGGGAAGGAAGAAGATAAATTAAAAGCAACCTGAATGCCCTCAATAAGAGAACCGATGTAAACACATACACGCCTTCACATACACCGAAACATCGGACAGGACTGAGAGTGAATTGACTAAGGCTTACAACCCAGAACCTCTCAAAAACACGATACTGGGCAAAAGAATACACAGAATATGATATCATCTATATAAGGGTTCGCATTTATTTCTTTTTTTAAATTCAACTTAGCTAACAGAGAGTGTAGCACTGGTTTCAGCAGCAGAATTATACGAGGTCCAAGACATTCTCAGCAACAGCGTGTATGGCTTAGGGATGAGCACGCACGTGAATGTATACAGATCCTTAAAGAAATTATAAAACCCTGAATTCAAAATAGCGGCTACCTGGGGGGAAGGGAGGAAGAGCTGTGGGATTGGGAAGTACAGAGAGGTTTGACTGCATCGGGATACTTCGTTTCTTAAGCTCAGTAGGACGAGACATCTCTTAGATACCAAATATTTTATTTTAAAATTGAGTGGGGGAGGGAGGTAGGAGTTAGCGCCAGAAGGAAAAGGCAAGAAAGAGTATTCTAGGAGGGAGGAGGAGCATGAGCGAAGATACGGAGGGGTAACTGAGCAGGTGCAGTGGCAGAAACATGAGAAAAGTTGTGTTTAAAGCCCACGTTGAGAGGGAACGGTTCATGTCGACCGAGGGGGGTAGTCGGGGGCAGACCATGCAGTAACCTTGAGCGCTGTGCTAAAGAATCAGGAAATTATCCTGCGAGCAATGGGGAGTTATTCAAGGGCATCAGGTGGGTGAGTGACTCGGCCGTCTAAGCATTTGGGACGGGCGGTTCTCATGATGCCGTGTAGGGTGGCTTGGAGGGACCTGGGGGAGACGAGGGGTATTCTGGCAGCAGGAGACCCAGTAGGAAGCTGGGAGGGGTCCAGACCAGAAGGGAAGAGCCCTGAGATAGAGGCAGTGGCACTGGAGAGAAGCTGCCTGAAGAGTCAGTATCCAATGCATATTTCCAAACTATTCTAATGCTGTGGCACATCCACATGGAAATGACTGTTCAGCATGTGGCAGCCTTGAAGTTCAAAACACAGAGGCTTCAGCCTTCCCATGTGTTTCTAGAGATGGCTTAGAACTGCAGGCTCCACCCAAGTTGGCTGAGTCCTGCCGGCCTCCGATGCCATAATTACGTGTTTATTGGTATTTGGAATGGATTGTGTGCACGGCCCATGTTGTCAGGTCATTGCTGAACCTGAGTGATGGCCTCTCTGTTCCATTTCTTCCCGATGAGTACACACACTTGAGCACTTAATGGAGAACGGGGGCCTCCCAGGACCGATGGTCTTCAAGCAGAACAAAGCACTCTAAGGAATTAGTGATCTCTGACCTTTCTTAATCGGTCTGATGACTCTGGAAAAGGAAATTTAAAATTTTGAGTTATTCCCAAACTGGATGCATTACAGGAGTAATTGTAAAGCAAAGCCACGGAATCCCAGGTATTTTACACCAGATATTTCACATCAAGCGCATCAAGAAAGCAGAGTGCACAGCAGGTAGCTCCGTAGAAGGATTTTACCGTCAAGGACTAGTCACAGAAGTGCGAGGAGGGCAGAAAAGACAGGCAGGACAGGGAGGCGAACCAGCAATGAGCAGTAACAGGCAGCTACTACCAACCCTATGGAGACAAAGAGAAGAAGTGATGTCCCAGAGCCCAGGAATGGACACCGTACTGGGAAGGGCTGGCCCGTGGGTTCTGGACGACAGGGAGACAAAGCAGGTGCTGGACGTGGTCCCTGAAGCAGACAGGGAAGAAGGGCTAGAACCACCCTGGCTCGTCCCTTTCTCCTGCCCTCTGGTCGGTTGCCAGCACCTCCCAATGGCCAAACCTAGCCACAGGCCAGTGGGCAAGCAAGCCTGGAAAACTCATTTCCCCCCCGGGGCCTGTGATATATAGCAGGGCAGGGAAAGGAAGGGGCTGGGTCTTAGGGCAAAAGGGCAAATGGCCGGAACAGAGGCAACGCTGAGTCAAGACCCATATGCCAAAAGGACGGAGCCATGGAAAAGTCTGGGGAAGAGAATTCCAGCAAAAGGAATCCAGAGCGAGCAGGGCAGGGGTGGGTGCACTGTCATCCTCAACCCAGTTCAGGCTTGTCACTGGCACTGGTCATCTCGTTGGGACCTCCCCCACCACCGTGATTCCCTTTGGCCAGATTTTCCCTTCCCACTCAAGCCTGCCTCTTCGGAACCTTCCAGCAGCACCAGGTGCTGCCCTTCAGAGAGCTAGGGGCTGCCTGGCAAGCAGATCATACACTCTTATGTCTGAGCCAGTTCTCTGACTCATAATTACACCTCGCTCCATTTATTGACTCTTCACCCTGTGCAGGAATTGTACCAGAAAGAACTTCAAGGGCATTACATCATGTGTTTCTTGCCACAGCCGTGTGAGGGGGGTTTTGTGCTCCCCATTTGACAGACTGGGAAGGGGAAGTTCAGATTAGTTAAATAACTTGCTCAAAGATCCTGTTGATGACAGGGCTAGAACTCCACCCCCGAATTCAACTTGCCCATGTTTAACGAACACCTCTCGAGAGTCAGACTGTGGGGATAGACAAGCATAGAACATATAGCATCCCAGGGAAGGCAGATGGTAAACAAATAACCACGCAATTATTGAGTAATTGTGTTTATGATACATTTATTGCTGAAGTCATTTATGCCAGTAAAAAATTGTAATGAACTCCAGACCCTTCCCTGCTCATGTGTTTCTCAAGTGTAACCATTGGTTATTTTTTTGCACTATTTTATTAACTTCTGCTGTCACATGTGTCATTCTTCCTTTCTGCAGACTCACTTCAAAGTTCTTTCTCAGTACTTGAGTCAAACACTGAATTCATTTACAGCTAAGGCTATAAATTGTCCTCTGCGTGCTGCCTTTGCCATACCCCACAAGTTGTGATGTGTCAGTCTTTTATTTCTGTTCTATTCTAAACATTTGCAGAAGGGAAGCTGTCAGGGTATTTGAAGCAGAATCTTACAGCACCATTTTGACCCAAAGTTCTCTTCTTTTGTTAAGCATATAAAATATGATGGTGATGATGATGATGATGATGATGATGATGATAAATTCCTATAAATGGGGACGGGGGAGGGTGACTGCAGAGTATGAAAAGGTTTGCCAGCAAAGTGATGCTCCCTCTCACCCCGGGTCCCCAGTCCCCCTCTGCAGAGGTAATGCCCATCAAGAGTGTTTGATGCCCCTTTGAAGACATCACCCACCCAGAGGCACCACTTCTACGCACCTTTCCTTTTGCAGACTCCAGCCTAGAGTCTCGCTGAGTGTGAAGAGACTGTCGGGGCCACTCAAAACCAACTGCAAGAGCCCAGCTCTTGCAAAAAGGAGCTTATAGAAAATGCATCTTGAGGTTCCTTCTGTTTTGAAGTTTAGATGTAGAACGGCAGGAGCCTCCGAGGATTGCTCGACAGGAGGCCTTTGAGGGTTGGGTTTTCGTAACCTTGAAATGCAGCGAAAGGCAGAGGCCCCAGCTCCAACTTGGGCAGAGATTCATTTCCCCGCTTGGCCCAGCTCGGAGCTCTCAAACGGTTCTTGGACCTTACGCAGGACACGCGTGGCCGGCCCCAGGTGGGTCCTCGAGGCGCCAGGCCCTGTCCTGGGTGTTTTTATATGGCATCTCAGTTCCTCGCCAGGGACACGTGTCATCTTAGAGAAGAGTGATAGAAGCTCAGGATGGGAAACTTCTGGAGCTCAGGGCCACACAGGCAGTGAGAGAAGGAGCAGGAACTTAAACCCAGAGCTGTAAGTAACAGCATCCATGCATTCCCATGGACTGCATGGGACTGCACGTTGCTCTGACCACGTAAGGCCAAGTTTACCTTGGAGCCTGGTGAGGGCACTCTGCGTCTCCACCATCCACACCGACACAGTGACAGACCATTCTGGCCACTGAGGGGAAGGGTGCTCTGTGCTCCTCCAAGTGTGCAGGGCTGGAGGGCGCTTGTCCACAGGCTCAGGTCCAGTATGACCTGCGGGTCAGCTCTGGTAAAGAAGTCACAGAGAGACAAGGATGCACAGGGGAAGGGGGCCCGTCATGCAAATGTTGCCTCTTTGGCTACAAAACTGGCTAAGAAATGCCAAAGAGAGGAAACAAAGGAGCTGAATTTGTCCACTGTTCGTAGATGCTACTTTTGGTTCATTTCCCCCCTCCCCGTTATACACAATGCTGCCTTGCACATCCTCATGCCTGCTTCCCTGGCACGTCTTTGAAAGTCTCTCTGGGGCTTATGCCTTCAAAGCAGTTGCACCCACTTATTCTTCCACCAGCAGGGTGTATGTGCACATTCCGGCAACCGTGCTTATGTGAAACTATCAGACTTCAACATCGTTTGCCCATCGTAGGGGCGAAAAACCGCATCTTGTTTTAATTTGCATATTCCCGATTTTTAAATGGGAGTGTCTTTTCATACGGGTTTTGGTCATTTTTATTTCTTCTGGAATTTTCTATACATACCTTTTGCCTGCTTTTTTCTGCTTTTCTTGGCTTTTCAGGATTTCTTCAACTCATCTGCATTGCGTTCTGTTTAAAGTTTGGAAAACATTTTCTCCCCAGCCAGCTGCCTGTTTTTTAGCCTCGCTGATGGTGGCTTTTGCCATGTAGAACTTTTTATTTCAATGCAACCAAACTTACAAATCTTTTTCACTTATGGTTTATGTCTAAGTAATCATTTCCTATCCCAAGGGTATAACATTATTGTTACAAGCTGTGTTTTCAGAAGGTTGCTAGTGTATTCTGGAAACTTAGCAATTCTAATAGCTAGAGAGGTGTTGGCAAACTTCTTCTGTAAAGGGCCCGACGGTAAATATTTTAGGCTTTGCTGGACCTACCATCTCTTGCAAATTGGCAACTCTGCCATCGTAGCACGAAAACAGCCATAGACAATACGTAAGTGAATGGGGGTGGCGGCGTGTCAATAAAACTTTATTTATAAAAACCAGGTGGCAAGCCAGATTTGATTCACAGGCTGTAGTTTGCTCACCCCGATTTCGCTCATCGAAGTCAGGTGTTGGGAGGTCAGCACTCTCTTATGGTCTTCGGAGGTGCCCCACCAAGTCTGTAGAAGTTTGGGCAATTCTATTTGGAATTACATGTGAGGACAATTATGTATAAGACAGAGCTGAGTTTATTTCTCTGAGCCAAAGAACCCACCTTTCCTTTGTGTTGGACACTGACTCTGGACAGCTCAGTCGGCTGAGTCATGTGCTAAGAAGACCCAAGTTCCACCTCTGGTTCTTCCGAAAGCTAAATGGATGTGGACCAGAAATTAAGCACACTGCCGCCAGTTCAGCGATTGCCTAGGGAAAGTGGCTTCAGACAGGTTGCATAACGTGTAGGGCCCGGTTCAAAATGACAACGCAGAGTCCCTTGTTCAAAAATCACTGAGACTTTTAAGACGGGATAGCCAGGCATTAAACCAAGCATGGGACCCTCATAAGCACACGGCCATCTGCTCCCGGTGAAGCTGGCCCTGCTCGCATCCCCTGGGGCGAAGGCTGGTTGAGGGAGTAGATGTCAACCTGTCTCACGGGCTCTAGAGGAATCTTTCAAAGGGCAGGCTAATTGGCTGGCACGTTGCCAGCATCCATTTGGCCCAAGGCTTGGGAGGGATGAGAACCAGCTAGTGCCTCTGAGTCGTTTCATACAACTTGTTGCATGCTCGTTGTAAATTCTTAAATATAGTTCCTGAAACTTTTAATTTTCCCATTTGCTCTTGGCCGTTTGTGGATTTTGCCTCATGCCTCAGAAATCTGAGGCCCTAAGGATATCTATTTAAAGCTACGGTCCAAGTAGCAGAAAAATGGTGTGTGTGGCTTGGACTTTTACAGAGGAGAGTTTAAAGAAAACTCTCGGTGCTGATGCATCTGTCTTTGGTTAGCACATAGCATCCTTGGAAAGAAACCTGTGGGAGCTGAGCAGCGGTTCCTGCTTCTGGGGTTTTGTTCGGAAACCCAGAGAGGAATAAATAGCATCACTCCCCAGGCACCCCTGTTTAGATGTTTGATCTCAGCCCGGCAGCTGCTGTGGGGTGGGCTGGCCCGCCCACCCCGCGTGGGTGCCTGTCGCGGGCCCCGGAAGTACAGGGTTTCTTGCAGTCCTTTGGGGGCTGGCGTGGCCATAAAAATCAACCAGTGCGATCTCCTCGGACTACAGGAGAGGCCCAGAAAGGGCAAGTGACTTGCCTAAAGGCACACAGCGGTAAGCTATAAAGCAGAAGCCTGAAACCAGTCTCCCTGCCCACTGGTCCACGCTCCTGGCTCTTTCTCCTTCTCTGTTCTGTGTCTGAGGCCCTCCCAGCCTGAAATGATCACCTGCTGAAGCATGCTGGGCCTCCCCACCACCTTTTTTCCCCTTTCCTTTCCTTTTTTTCTTTTTCTTTTCTTTTTGCCAAGACAATGGTCACCCGGGCTGCTGGACCACTCTTAATTTCCTTCCACGGATGCTAGAGATGTGCTTAAGGAAGGCCACTTGAAGAGGGATGGGGAACAATGGTGGGGGGGGGAGGTGAAGAAAGCATTGCCACTTCCTCTTCCTGATCCCTTTTCTGTGAGAACCACCCAGTGCGAACCATGGAACATCAGCAGTTTCTGAGTCCTGGATAAGCGTGAGCTGGCAGAGTGTCGATTTCGCACCCCCATCCGGGTCTCTAAGTCCCCGGCCAGCATCCTTGCCAACGGGCTGCTCAGCTGTGGCTTGGCCACAGCCCCTGACGGGGAGCTCACTCCCGCCGATGGAGCCCAGCCCGCAGCACACCTCAGGAGCCCTGCACGTCTCCTTCAGCCCTCACAGACACCCCAGCTCGCTCATCCCTTCAGCTTCTCTTCTCCGGGGGAGCAGGAAGTGGAGGGAGGCGAGCCCTTCTCCTCACCAGACCCGCCTCTGCACCTTCATCCCCGTGCCTGGCCCAGGCGAGGTGCCCCCTGTCCGCTTAATTAACAAGTAATTCTGCTCCTTTTTGAGCCAGAATCTGCTCCTCTAAGATGTCCCCCTCCGGTCCCCGTTCTGTGGATCTTTGGGCCTCACCGAACAACCCTTTTCCACAAGAAAGTTCTCGGACTATTGGAAGACCGTTTACCGGCCCCTCTGAGTTTTCTCGTCTCCAGGCCGGCACCTTCCCAGTTTCCCCGCAGGAGCGGGGTCCACACTTCCCTCCCTCTGTGTTCGGGCCTCAGTCCGTGTTTGTTCTTCTTCCCATGTGATGATCCAGAACAAGCCCAGCGCTCCAGGCCGGGTCCGTGGGCACGGGACGGCTCCGAAGCCATTGTGTGCGTGTGTCTTTGTATGAACATCGTGTGGGAGTGTGTACGTGAGTGTCGTATGTGTGTGTGTTGTGGGGGGTGTCGTGTGTACCTATGTGTCTGGGGGGGGGGTCTCTGAGTCGTCCCCCAGATGTCCCTGAGGGAGAGCTAGGTGGGGCCTCCACAGCGACAGTCCCACGAGCGTAGGGACTCGGGCCTCGGAAGCACTGGGCGTGGGGCCCGGCGCTCACTCAGCCCCCGCTGTTGTCACAAGCGGTTTATGCTTGGGCTGCGCTTAGTAACAAAGCGCCCCCATTTCCTTCGGAAGGGAAATTGCCAAATGGCTGCTATGGGCCACGGGTTGGTGTCCCCCTCACTCAATTCACGTGTAGAAATTCTAACCCCGAAAGGTGACGTTCTTAGGAAGCGGGACTTTGGGATTAGGTGATTAGGTCCTAAGGGTGGAGCCCTCATGACAGGACGAGCGCTCTTCCGGAGGAGACCCCAGAGCGCTCCCTCGCCCCTTTCTCCCGCCAAGGACACGGCAAGGAGGCACAGCTACGAGCCAGGAAGACAGCGCTCGCCCGGCGACGCTGGCTGCCTGACCTCAGGCTTCCTGCCTCCAGACCGGTAAGTGGCAAATGTCTGCCGTCTGCAAGCTCCGCGGTGGGTGGCATGTTGGCACGACAGCCCCAGTGGACCGAGGCAGTCCCTTTCCTGCTGCTTTGCAGCCGGCAGGGGAACTTCTGTGAAGTGCATGACCCCGAGTGCTGTTCAGAGAGGACCCAACAGCCCAGGGGACATGGTGGCGAAAGTCCGTTCGGCGCCGTGGAAAACAGTCATGTTGTACGGCTGCAGAGAGGAAATGGAATCATGGCACGCGGAGGGTAGGCATAAATAAACATTCCTCGTACGGCACGTCACGACTCGGGGGTGAAAGGGAGTCCTTTCTAGCCCCTCAGATCACCACTCACCGGGCGGAACCACGTTCACATCAGCCAACCCTTGGATCGCCCCAACAACACTGTGGGCCGTGTGAGAGCCTGTCTCGGAGAAGCCCGGACTCAGAGTGGGGGGGTCAGATGACTCCCCACTGTCGCACAGAGTCAGGCCTGTCCCTGATCCATCCGGCCCCGAGGCCAGGGCTCTGGTCACTCGGCCCCAGAGGCCGCCGTGGCGCTTCCTGACCCGCCACCCAAGAAAATGAAAACATCCTCAGCTGCCCTGCGTAACGCGGAAACGCACGTCCTCCTGCCAAGATTTGCCACCAAATCACTCTAAATTGGGCAATTAGCATGAATTGTGAAATGAAGAGCAGGAGACGCTCTGACCCCTTGAACTTCTTCCCCACAGAACTCTCTGGCCCTAGTGGAGGATGGGATGGGGGGCAGATAATCCCTTAACCTAAAGGTTCACAGTTGCCACTTCCTGGCGACCCATCTCTACCTGGAGGGTCAAGGTGTCAAAGCTAGGATTCCAGTAAAATGAAAACAAGGCAGACAATGAACTAGGAAAGGTAGGTAAGACGCGCGCCTGGAACACGGATGACCGGGACAATAGCGGGTGACATGATGAGTCGGCAATTCACAGAAGAGATGCGAATGGTTGAGAAGCATAGAGGAAGCAGGGGCGCCTGGGTGGCTCCGTCGGTTAAGCGTCTGGTTTCAGCTCAGGTCATGATCTCACAGTTGGTGAATTCGAGCCCCGAATCAGAATCTGTGCCGACACTGCGGAGCCTGCTTGGGATTCTCTCTGTCCCTTTCTCTCTGCTCCTGCCCCACTCGTGCACCCGGTGTCTATCTCTCAAAATAATAAACATAAAAAAAAAAAAAAAAGCATGGGGAAACAATGTTCAGTCTCACCAGCAAACAAATGAAAGCAAATTAAAACGCTAAGATGTTACTTTTCTCCTAATAGCTTAGCAGAGATAATACAGGGTCCTGGTGAAGATGCAAAGAAATGAGCCCTCCTACTTGTTAGGATGAGCACTGGGTGTTGTATGGAAGCCAACTTGACAATAAATTATATGAAAGAAAGAGAGAGAGAAAGTAAGGAGGAAAGAAAGAAAGAAAGAAAGAAAGAGAGAAAAGAAAGAAAGAAAGAGAAGAAAGGAAGAAAGAAAGAAAAAGGGAAGAAAGAAAGAGAAGAAAGAAAGAAAGAAAAAGGGAAGAAAGAAAGAAAGAAAGAAAGAAAGAAAGAAAAAGGGAAGAAAGAAAGAAAGAAAGAAAGAAAGAAAGAAAGAAAGAAAGAAACCCTCCCTACGTGAACACGGGGCATTTCAAGTGCCAGTCGTTCTGAAGGGCAGTCTGGCAGCATGTTCGAGAGGACGTTAAGATGTGGGTAAATTTGACCCAGCAAATGGTTTTTTTTTCAATGTTTATTTATTTTTGAGAGACAGAGAGAGCGTGAGCAGGGGAGGGGCAGAGAGAGAGGGAGACACAGAATCTGAAGCATGCTCCAGGCTCCGAGCTGTCAGCCCAGAGCTCAATGAGGGGCTCGAACTCACGACGGTGAGATCGTGACCGGACCCAAAGTCGGACGCTTAACCCACGGAGCCCCTCAGGCGCCCCCTGACCAGCAAACGTGCTCAGACCGTATCCCAAGGGAATTGGTGAAGCTGTGGGCACAGCTGAATATACGATAGGTGTATTGAGTTTTCACTTATAATATTGAAAAGTCTGGGGGGAAAAAAAAACCCACCCCAAATCTCCAACAATAGACTACCGCTGGTGCAAATGAGAGCACGTCCCTGCGAGGAGATACAATGCTGCGGTTCCAAATCCCGTGGAACCTGTAGCCCCGAGCCTGAGGTCCTCCCTCGAGGGGCGGCTGTCCCTCAAGCTTGTCCCGGACGAGCCTCCTCCTTCCCAAGGCTGTGGCTGCAATGGGCGGGGGCATGCAACGATGCAAGATGGCATTGGGTTCAGGCCTCAGAAGAGCAGGGAACGTGGGCCAGGGCGCTCCGCTGCCATCCCGTTGGAAGCCACGTGTTTTCAAACCGGAGGCTAATTGAATAATTATGTACTCCGTCACCAGCCTTGACCCTGCACTCTGAAGAGGGCACGTGGCCCACCTGAGGGGCCCAGAAGTCTCGATTCCTTGGCACCTACCCGCTGTGCCAAGCCTCAGTGGTTTCCTCTCCACCCGCCCAGGCAGTCAGACCTTGGAAGCCTCGAGGGGTGGCCGATCACAAGGCACAGCGTCCTCCATTCTCCAGAACACTGACCTCTGCCGGGGCTATGCCCTCCTCTAGACCAAGGCCAAAGTTGGAGGGACTCCATGGAGTAGTGAACGCTACACTGGCCTCCTGACCCAAGGCCGCCCCCACGCTGATGCGACTCGCACCCCAGAGCCCCTCCCCTCCCCCCCCCACCCCCGACCCTGGGATCAGGTGGAAACGAGTCTCGGGCAGAAACCACCTCCTCGCTTAGCTCCTTCCCCTGCCCCAGCCGCCTCCCCCACTCTTCTCCTGAGAGCTCCTTTCCAACCAGCCACTCCAACAAGCGTCTGCATTTCAGGATCTGCTTCAGAGAAGGGGGGCTGAGTGAGACCAGCTTTGATTGACCCCCTGGCCATTCCTGAACGTTCCCTCTGAGCCACGCCCCACACCGGAAGCCCCTGCAACGTTCTTGGGATTTCCGCTCCATGGAGAGACCGTCCAAGATGGCCGAAGCGGAAGGAAACCTTAGCCTACATACGGCTCTGCGTTTCCCAGCGTGGGTTCTAAGGAATATCAATCTCACTGCTAGGTGGGAAAGCAAAAGGGATTCTGCCTGCACATAAATTTCAGAAATTCTGGCTGAAAAGTTAAAAGGATCCCTCTGCTACTCTTAGTGTTTCATATTCAAATAGGTTCTGGGACCCCAAGGCAGCATTTCTCAACCTCATTGGGGCCAGATAAGTCTTTGTTGTGGGGACTGCCCTGGGCACGTAGGATGTCAGCAGCATCCCTGGCCCCTCTACTTGTTCAACCCACCCCCTCCCCGCTGTGACAACCAAAAAATGCAGACGTTACCAAATGTCCTCCCCGGGGGGGTTGAGAACCACTGCCTTCGGGGAAAGGTGTTGTCCACCAAGTCCTTTGGTTTTTAACATCTCTCAGAACTACAATTCTGCGGAACACAATCTAGAAACTATTGATCTCCGAAACCAACTTCCATTTCACAGTTGAAGGAGCCAAGGCCTTGAGAGGGGACAGGGCCTACCAGCAAACAACGAGTCAGTAGCAACTCGGAAACTCAAACCCAAGTCCCTTGACCCAAGGCCAATGCAGCTCTGTTTCCCCAGGGGAGTAAAACTCCCCAAGGGCCCTGAAGGGTGGCACAGGCGAGCCCGTGGGAAGGACCCTGCGCTAAAACCTGATGGGGGTCCCATTTGGCCACGCCTTTTCCGTTTTCAGTCTGGCCTCCCTTGCTTCTTTCTAGGTTCTGAAAATTGTCACGCTTGTATGTGTGACCTCCCCCCACCTCCCCCCATCCCAGCTGCACCACCCCCTCCCCCATCCAAGACCCTTCTTTTCAAAAACAGCAAGGCTTTCCTTAACCTACCTTGGAAATTAAGTCCCAGGAAAAGCCGGCATCTAATTCATTTCACATGCTAAATTATTACAATTGAAAGGCAAAATCTCAACTGTGCAGCTTTAAAAACATCTGTGTTTTTCTTTTGACTTTTGGGGATAATTATCCCAGCTCATATTGTGATTGCTAATTACTAAGCTAAACTAACCTGCTGAAGGGCTCTGGGGTGGGGGTGGGGGGGAGGGCAGGGGTTCTTTTCAAAGCATTCTCCCTCAGACCATTAAATCGTCTGAAAATGGAAACAGAAAATGGACCCGGCACCGGGAGCTCTCCCCACGCACTCCAGGGCTGGCCTGATGTGGGACCCTGCAGGAATCTCTCACTGGGGATCCCCAGATCGGGGGCCAGGAGAGGGGCGGGGGATGCCGTGGGGGAGATTTAATTTAATCAGACCGCTAGCTGTGAATTTTTTTTCACGAACAAATAATTAATTTGATGGAGTTTTCCTTTATGCAGAAACCAGGCAAAACCAGGATTCCCAAACCCTGACAAACCATATTTTACATTGAACCAAGAACCAAAGCCAAATATTTATTGCTTTAAAAAACTGACTTAAAGCCAACGAAGACATCATTTAAAAGATGAATAGGGAGTGAATCTTTTCGAACCAAAACCAAGACTTCAGCATGGCATCTCAGTGAAATAAGAACCTTCGTTTACTCAGTTGAGCCTTGTATGAGTCCCCACCACAGAGCAGGGGCTGAGGACACAACGGTAGCAAGACAGGCGTGGTCCCTGCCCTCCCGGAGCTCAGACTCTGGTAGGGGGACTTTAGAGAAGAAAGCAGGTGCTTCTGAGTCAGGCCAAGAAGGGCTCTGATGGGGTAGGACAGGTGTCCTTGATCCTGAGAGGGGCCTCCTGTTCCCGGGCAGAGTGATATGAGGCCCAGCCAGGAGACTGAGTCAGAGGCAGCCCACAGGGCGAAGGGAGGCATGGTAAGATTGCTGTAGACGGAGAGCAGTACACACAAAGGACCCGGGGTGATGGTGCAGGGGCAGCTGAGAGGTGAGCACAGCACAGACCACCGAGGCGCTAGATGATGTCCCAGAGAGCCGGGCCTCTGCCCTGACAGTGCCGGGGAGCCAGCAAAGGCACTAGGCAGAGGCATGACCAGATCGCAGTCCCACTTGGTATCGATTTACTCTCCCGAACGAACTTGCACGGAAACGTGTCGTTCAAGCGCGACGAGCCCCGATTCCCACGGGGCTGTTTGGGCAGGAGGAAGGCCCAGCCCCCTAATGAATCCGTGGGTCTGGGCAGAGGCTGCAGACCCAGAGGGGAGTCTCGCGTGCCGTGGGCAGCTGGGCTCTGAAAGCCACCACCCTCTGAGCAGCCCCCCCGAGCTTCTGCCTCTGCAGCGATCCCCCTCCGCAGGGGTCGAAGGGGCCGCTTGATCTGGGAACCAGCAGGGCTGTTGGTTACACAGCCGCCAGGAGAGAGCATGTACCGCCTGGGAACGTCACACACGTGCCGACGAAGAAATCAAAGCGAGTCAAGGCGGCTTCCAAGAACCCACCCCTCGTCCAACAAGGAAAAGGAATCCTTTGCGTGGCTCAGAAATCAAACTTCTGGAGGAGATGCAAGCGGGAGAGGGAAAGAGGCAAGGTTGCTTCGGTTGATGGGCAGGTGCCCGGAGAGGGAAGGTGGGGGGTTTGCAGAGGCAGCTGCTCAAACGGGAATTTGGGGAAGCACCGTCCTACTGGGTGAGTCTCCCCTTGCGTCATCTTGCACGACCCCAACAAACCCTCGGATGCGTCTTTCTCAACGCGTCTGGAGTCTAACGTGTTCTTGTGTGCTCCCCGTGGGCCGCTGTGCAGGCAAGGGGCTCACGGGGGTCCGGCTACGTTGGAGTTACGTGGACATTTCTCCTTCTGTCCTCACAATAAGCCTTTGAAGTAAGTCTTGTCAGCCCCACAGCTCAGAGAGGGTGGGAAATCGGCTGCGGTTGCCCTGCTGGAGGTCTGGACGGACACCAGCAAGACGGATGGAGGGAAACAGCTTGTCCACTGAGGGATAAGTGCAGCTGTCCGTAAACAAGACCCGTGTGAGCAGCTATGGGGATGAGGACACCACTGGGGGCGGCTCTGTTGGCTTCCCGGCCGGAGGGCGGGAAAGGCGATACCGGAAGGCAGCCGAGGCCTCACGGCCCAGAAGGGATGAGAGCGAGTCGGAAGAAGGAGCAGAGGGGGCTTCCCGGGCCCACCCCTGGAATCACGAGCTCAGGCCCTGGGGGAGGCCTCACAGCCTGGCGACAGACCCTCCCAGGAACCCACGACCCCAGAGCTGCCCTCAGCCCCCAACGCCGAGGGCTTCCCTCTCCTGACAGGCTGGTGGCTCCGTGGGACGACATGGCTGCCGTTCTATGAAACCTTTGGGACCTTTCTGGGACACACTGGGACCTTTCTCCCATGACTGGTCTCTGAGCAGAGGAAACCAGATGTCAGCCGGGAAGGAACGCACCAGGGCCCGGCCTGGCTTTCCCCAGGGCAGTGAGTGTCCTGCACTGGGCGCTGTGACTCGCCCGCCTTTCCTTGTGCGGAGGCTGACGGACTCTGACTTGGGGAGACAGCCCCCCACCCCGCGAGATCCTGCCTCGGCGGGGCTGTCAGTCAAGGGTGGTCAGGTGACCTGAGCCGGGGCCCTCGGAACTTTCTCCCCGGATTTGGGAGCCCAGGGCACAGTTCCCACTCTGCCATCCCCTCTGCAAGCCACCTGGTATCCTTCCAGAACATTCCTTCTCTGCTTATACCAGTCTGAGTGTCTCTTGCTTGCCGTGGAGGAAGCTGACTGGCCTCTCGAGGCACCCTGAGGTCCAGGCAGCGGGATCACAAACCGGGGCACTCACTTCGGGAAGGCTCAGAAAGTCCCTCACAAAGCCTCTCAGTCCGAACCGCTCTGCCCGAAGGAGAGGAAACCCAAAAGAAGCGGGGTGAAGGCAGAAGACGAGGGGTAGGTGGGGACCCATTTAGTGTCCACCTGGACACAGCACGGCACCACCCGGTCCCTGCGAGGGCCGCACCGTGACCCCCGGAGAGGGGCCTCCAGGCCCCCTGCTAGTCAGAGGCCAAGCCACATTTAAGCCCAGTCCTGACCCTGCTCTGCCCACTGCCCTGAACCCCTAACACCTAGAGAGACCCCCCACACACACACACACCATGAGTTGGATTCAGCCCTCCGTGTGTTCAGCATTGCTCACGGAGGTTCCAGTTGCCGGGCCGGGGATGAGCGGCAGAAGGCAGAAGGAACAAGGGGCCAGCAGTCAGTGCCTGCCCCTCCCCGTGCTGCGGGAATTCTCCCACCTAACCCTCCCCACAGCGAGGGCAGAATTACAGTCTCTACCTGAGACTCGGGGCATCACCATCACCTGCCTGAGCTCGCCCCCCTGGGCCATGGCAACACCAGGATTCAACTCCAAAGGCACCACCTCCTTCCCGGTACAGGACAGGTGCCCTCTGGTGTGCCCAGCGCAGAAGGAGTGTGCCAAGTGCAGTGGTAGTTCGGAAGAGGAGCCATCCGACCGGTCAGGGAAGGCTTCCCGGAGGAGGGAGCACCGGTGGATGGGAAGGAATCTCAACAGCCGCATCCAGGCAGGGGATGGGAATTACAGGCTGAGGGTAGAGCCCGGGCAAAGCAGCTGGCCACCCACCCCCGCCCCGGGGACACACGGACACACGCACATGAACACACACTCACGTGCTCACATCTACTCACACTTCCATGCACTCTCACAACCCTGGCGGTGGCAGGGGGCCTGCTCCCTGACCTCACAGAGGGAGACGCCCTCAGGGAGGGGCCCGCGTCACGGCCGCCACAGCCAGGGACACCCAGGGGGACCTGCGCTCCGGGTAAACGGCCAGCCCGCTGGCGGGAAGGGCGACCACAGAGCATCTGCGCCTGTGCCTGGAGGAGCCCGAAGACACATGTGGTCCCTCCGCTCTGACCAGTGTCTGCTTCTTTCCCTTTGTCTCCTCCTGAGGTTTAATTTCCGGAGGGATCCCAAAAGAGCCCGTCTCGCCCCTGCTCCCGGGGGGCCTGGGAGGGCAGCAGGCAGGGGCCCTCTCTCCCCTCCATAGTGTCGGGGTGGGTGCCCTCCCGGCGGCCCTGGCCTCACCCCCAGACCCCGTCACGTTGCCCCGGATTCCTTTTCTCACACTTCGGCATTCCAGACACTTCCCTGACAGCCTACTCCCCTGGCACCAGGCTGGCTTGTTTGCTGTGGGATTTTTGATACGGGTTAAAACCCAAATGTCCGACTCAGCAGTCTGAAAACCTTGACAGATGGAAGAAATGTTTGGTCAACACTTTATTTCTGTACAGGGGGAGGGAAAAACCCAGGCCTACGTTTAATTCCTTCCGTCCCAGGTATCTGCTGGGCGGGACTGAGTCACAGATGCCTGGCGGGCTTGACAAAAGGTCCCAGTGTCACGTGTGCTTAGATTTGAGCCCCTTCGCTACAAACCTCAGCCCCTTGGGGAATGCCCATCCCTACTCGCTGTATCAGAAGTGAGAGTCACCCATTTTACGGAAGAGGAGATTGAGGCTGGAGGGATGGGGTGGCAGCTTGAATAACACAGGGAGGGGTTCAAAGTCGGCCTGCCTGACTGGGTCCCCCGCTCTGCCCCACCGCACTGCCCCCCGGCCCAACCCAGGCTCCCCGCTCAGGCAGGAGTGCTGGCCT
>NW_026060193.1:0-20162 GCF_023721935.1 Panthera uncia | reverse complement strand
TCATCTCTTTCTTGAATCAATCTTTCTTTCTTTCTTTCTTTCTTTCTAGCATGAGGTGTGGGGGAGGGGGGAGCAGAGAGAGAGAGAGAGAGAGAGAGAGAGAGAGAATCTGAAGTAGGCTCCAGGCTCTGAGCTGTTAGCACAGAGCCCAATGTGGGGCTCGAACTCACAAACCCTGAGACCATGACCTGAGCCAAAGTCAGATGCTCAACTGACTGAGCCACCCAGGCGCCCCTTGGATTTTTTTAATGTTTATTTATTTTGGGGGCGCCTGGGTGACTCAGTCGGTTAAGTGTCTGACTCTTGCTTTTGGCTCAGGGCGTGATCTCGCAGTTTGTGAGCTCGAGCCCCACATTGGGCTCTGCACTGACAGCATGGAGCCTGCTTGGGATTCTCTCTCTCCCTCTCTCTCTGCCTCTTCCCTGCTTGTTCTCTTTGTCTCTCTCTCTCTCTCTCTCAAAATAAATAACCTTAAATTTTTTTTTTAAATAAGTGTTTATTTTTGAAGGAGAGAGCAAGCAGGGGAGGGGAAGAGAGAGGGGGACAGAGAATCCAAAGTGGGTCCTGCACTGACGGTGGAAAGCCCAATATGGGGCAGGAACTCACAACCCACAAGGTCATGACCTGAGCCGAAGTCAGATGCCCAACCAACTGAGCTACCCAGGCGCCCAGGATTTTCTTTTAAGTAAGCTCTATGCCCAACGTGGGGCTTGAACTCACAACCCAGAGATCAAGAGTTGCATCCTCTGCCAACTTAGCCAGCCAGGCGCCCCTTTCTTGGATTTTTGTAGCAACCCCTGCATAGCTTTCTCCGTCTCTAACTTCTCTTCCTCCAAAGTGGACCTCTAAATACAGAAAGCAAAGTGTGAGTGCTATCCCTCTTTATCCCCCCCTTCATTAATGAACCTCCCATGGCTCCCCATTGCTCTCTGGATAAAGCCCATACTCTGCACCAAGGTTTCTGCCACCAAGCCCTGCCTCCACCCTTCCAGCCTCACCTTCAGCCCCTCTCCTCCACATGTCCTTTGCCCAAGCCACTCTATGTACTAGAAGTTAAGGGCATAGAAACAGACTGCGTTTGAGTCTTGATTCTGCCATGTATCAGCTGCGAGAGTTTGTAAACAAGTCAATTCCCCTTTCCAAGCCTCGAGTTACTGCCTCTGGAAAAGGGGCATAATCACAATACCCACGTCATAGAGTCATTGTAAGGAGTATATGCATACAGACGGTGCTGAAGACAGTACCTGACATTCCCAATGGTCACTATCGTTCTTACGCTTTCCAATGTCACAAAGAGCATTTCTTCCTGCCTGCCTTTGTTATTCTTTCCGACCCAGCTCAACTATCACCTCTTGGAGGAAATTTCCCTTGATAGTCACACCCTGTTCCCCAGGTGAAGTCAGTCTCACTTTCTACACTCGTACTTTATTGCTCTATAAAGCACTTGTATATTTTGCCCTCTCTTTCCCCCGTTACCCCAAGAATTCCTGGAGACCAGAAATAACGCCCTTTTACTCAAGCACCTGCCTGGTATGCAGCAGGTGCTCAGTAAATGTTGGTTGAGCGGAGTCACCACTTCCAGTGCCTTAGTGAGCCCCTTGCAGGGAGAAGGCCTAAGAGGTGAGACAGCTGGACTCCGCTGGGCCCTGGTGCTAGGTATGTTGGTGTGGGAGGGAGGGGGTGAAGGAAACTCCTGACCTCTGGGCTCTTCCCCCGCCAAGGGAGGAAGAGAAGGGAGAAGATGTGAGAAGGTCAGGTGCTGAGCAGGTGTGAGGTGGGGCTATAGCAAGCACCGGGGCGTGGGTGGAAGCTGGCAGACTCCGGCTCCTCTAAGACCAGGGCTGGGCCTGGCAGGACAGGGCCTCACAGCCCCAAGTCCCCACCTCCACTCCACCTCATCCGGCCACCTGGATTAAGCGACTTTCCAAGTTGCAAAGCTACATCTTGACTTGCAAGGAAGCAAAATCCAAGCTTGGCCTTGCCTGGTTGCTGAGCAGGGAGAAAAGGGGGGGGTATTTCCTTTAATTCTCCCTTCTGTATAGGCAGTGCCTTGCAGTCCTGGGCACATCAAAGAAAGTAATACTTGATTTTGCAACCCCGGTTAAGGTCACACTATCTCCGATTGTTGCTTCAATTGCTGCTCCTACCACCCCCCCTACTAAGAACCCTTATCTTGGGGCTTAGCCTGGCTCACTCGGAAAGGTATGTGACCCTTGATCTCTGGGTCTTGAGTTCGAGCCCCACGTTGGGTGTAGGGATGACTTAAAAGAAAAAAAAACAGGGGCACCTGGGTGGCTCAGTGGGTTGAGCATCTGACTTCGGCTCGGGTCATGATCTCATGGTTCGTGGGTTTGAGCCCCGTGTCAGACTCTATGCTGTCAGCACAGAGCCTGCCTGGGATTCTCTCTCTCTTGCCCTTCCCTCACTCTCTCTCTGTCTCAAAATAAATAAAACGTAAAAAATAAAAATAAAAAAACCAAAGCCAAACAAACAGAAAACTTAAAAACCCTTCTCTGCCTAGGACCCTCAGGATAAACTCCCAGCTCCTGACCCAACCTGTAATGCCCTGACTTGTCAGCCCCGTACCTCCTCTTGGACTTTCTCACACTTCACTCTCCCCCTGCCTTCATTCCTTCTGGCCTTTTCTCAGTTCTTCTAACATACCTTGTCCCTTTCTTCCTTTGGGCCTTCACACATAGTTTTTTTCTCTGCCTTGAATGCTTTTCCCCATCCCCTGACAATTCTGTTTTATGTTTAGTGTTTTTGATGCCTGAGAAATTTTTGCCGATCCCAAGATCATGGAGATATTCCCATACATCTTCTTCTAGGAGCTTTTTAGTGTTAAGGTTTCACATTTAGGTTCATGATTCATCTTGAATTATTATTGTCTTTTTTTAATTTTTTTTTAATGTCTATTTATTTTTGAGACAGAGAGAGACAGAGCATGAATGGGGGAGGGGCAGAGAGAGAGGGAGACACAGAATTGGAAGCAGGCTCCAGGCTCTGAGCCATCAGCCCAGAGCCTGACGCGGGGCTCGAACTCACAAACCGTGAGATCGTGACCTGAGCTGAAGTCGGACGCTCAACCGACTGAGCCACCCAGGCGCCCCTAATTATTATTGTTTTTTAAGTAAGCTCAAACTCGTGGCCCAGAGATCAAGAGTCACACGCGCTACCGACTGAGCCAGCCAGGTGCCCCATCTTGAATCAGTTTTCGTGCCGTGTAAGGTAGGGGTTGAGAATCACTCCCACTCCGTTCATGCCTTCTCATTCTTTACAGTTCAGCATATCCCCCACTTCCTTCGAGAAGCCTTCCTTGACTACTCGCAGATTAGATCAAGTTATTGTACTCCACAGCCCTTAGCAACCTCTACTTTTATTGTAGCACTTGTCACAATGGTAACTAACCAATTATTTGTGTAATTAACATCTCATCTCCTCTACTGTACTGTAGTTCTGTAAGCTCAATGCTTGTGACTCTCATATATAGATAGAGATAGATATAGACATAGATATATTTGTTTGTTAAGTGTATTTATTTTGAGAGGGAAAGAGGGAGAGCACAAGTGGAGTTGGGGCAGAAAGAGAGAAGGAGAGAGAGAAGCCCAAGCAGGCTCTGCACTGACAGCACAGAGCCCAACCTGGGGCTCGATCCCACAAACCGGGAGATCCTGGCCTAGCTGAAATCAAGAGTTGGACGCCTAACCATCTGTGCCACCCAGGCACCCTGCCCTGGGACTGTCTTTTATTTTTTTATTATTTTTTTAAATGTTTATTTATTTTTGAGAGAGAGAGAGAGAGAGAGAGAGAGAGAGACAGAGCTCAAGCGGGGGAGGGGCAGAGAGAGAGGGAGACACAGAATCCGAAACAGGCTCCAGGCTCTGAGCCATCAGCACAGAGCCCGACGCGGGGCTTGAACCCACGAACTGTGAGATCATGACCTGAGCCAAAGTCAGATGCTTAACTGACTGAGCCACCCAGGAGCCCCGGGACTGTCTTTTAAAAAGTGTTTTAATCGAAATACACATTCAGAAAAGTGCACCTATCAAAATGTACAGCTCGATGGATTTTCACAAACCGAACACAACCATGTAACTGGTACTTGGATCAAGATGCCCCACATTTCCTGTCCGAGGACCCCCTCCTATTCCTACCACCTGTGACTGTCTTTTTTACCCTTACATTCTCAGCAGCCAGCATAGAGCCTGGTATTATTAGGCTCTCAAAAAAAAAAAAAAAAAATCTTTGTTGAATGAATGAATTAGTTGGTGATGCCTAATTTTTCATCAGAGAACTTGACACGGAATCCAGTCTCAGCTCTAGTCCCCGCTTGGTGTGACCTCGAGGAGGTCCCGTCTGCTTTTGGGGTCTCAGTTTGCTTGTTTATGAAATGGGGGTATATGGAAGGAGGTTGGACGAATAATGTCTTTGGGGTTTTTCCAGATACGACATATGAGGCAGAATTAACCATCCCCTCCACCCTCGTTCTGATAATACATCATTGGGAAATATTTTGGTCTCCTGCCTGAAAATGAGGACCTAGGAGGATTATTAGAAGCTCCATCCAGGTAGTGTCAGAAACCTGCAGCTGAGCGTCACAGGACCTGGGCTGAGTACTGGCCTGGCCTTTGGGTGACTTTGGGCAAGTTCCTTCTCCCTGCGCCTTCTGGGTTTCTTCACCTAAGGGTGCTTTGCTTTCTCTTTGAGGAAGACAAAGTCGCAGCCACAGCAGGGTTTTGGCTGACCCCCTCCTGCTCCTGATTCCCTGCTGCTCTCGGCGCCAAGGAACAGGTCCTTCTGGAAGCCACACTGCGGCCATGGCTTTTAAAGACACCGGGAAGACACCCTTGGAACCAGAGGTGGCGATTCGCCGAGTTAGAATGACTCTAACCAGCCATAGCATAAAATCTTTAGAGAAGGTATTTGCTGACTTGATCACAGGCGCAAAGGAAAAGACTCTCAATGTGAAAGGACCAGTTTGGATGCCTACCAAGACTCTGAGAATCACTACAAGAAAAACTCCTTGTTGGGGTGCCTGGGTGGCTCAGTCGTTTAAGTGTCCGGCTCTTGGTTTCGACTCAGATCACGATCTCCCGGTTTTGTGAGTTCAAGCCCCATGTCGGGCTTTGTGCAGCTGGCAGCACAGAGCCTGCGTGGGATTCTCTCTCTGTCCCTCTCTTTCTGTCCCTCCGCCACTCGTGCTGTCTCTGTCTCTCTCAAAATAAATAAATAAACTTTAAAAAAAGAAAAGAAAAACTTGTGGTGAAGGTTCTGAGACTCGGGATCATTTTCAGATGAGCATCCACAAGCGACTCATTGATTTGCACAGTCCTTCTGAGATTGTTAAGCGGATTACTTCCATCAGTATTGAGCCAGGAGTTGAGGCTGAAGTCACCAGTGCAGATACTTAAATCAACCTTTTTAATAAATTGATTATCAGTTGTTTAAAAAAATGATAAATGAAAGGCACGCTTTGCTCTCAAAAGCTTAAAGAACAATGATGCTGACTTCAGGCCTCTGAGTACCAAGGTTCAGCTCCTGGGGCATGGGCAGCTCTGCTCTGGGCTCCTCCCTGCCTGGCACCGCGGGGGGAGAGGGAAGCACATGATGTGATAACCGCCTTGGGGAAGAGAACTCACAGTCTGGCCAGGGGGACCTAATGTTCAGCCAGGAACCAAATGGAAAATGGGCTGATGGTCCAAATGATTCTCTATGTGTGGGGCTGAAGGGAGAGGAGCTGGAGTGTTCCAAGGAGGGGTAGGAGACCTGGGGGTGCGGGTGGGGGGAGAACAGAGAAGTCTTCCTGGGGGAGAAGCCTTTGGAAATTGGCAGGGCAGCCCAGGGGCGCTTCCCAGAGATGGGAGGAGGCAGGAAGGAGGAAATTGGGTCCAGGTGACCACAGAGCAGCAACTTGGCCAGGGAGTAGGAGAGGAGGGGCTGGCGGGAGCTTGGGCAGCCGCCCCACAGCTGGGCCTTGGAGAGGAAGGCGGTGGTGGTGGTGGTGGGGGGGACGCAGTCTCTGCTTCTGGCCCTGAGAAAGCGCCATCTTCTCAGGCCACAGGCTGGGAGGGAGGGCATAGTCGCACAGTCGCCAGAGGGGCCTCTCTGAGCAGCCCCCAGGGCCCTGCCCAGCTCTCCTGGGCCTGCAGGGCAGAGGGTGAGGAGTTAAGCCCCAGTCCCCCCCGCAACTGCCACATGGCCTTCCCTTCAGCTTGGATCACATTTCTGCCTCTTCGTAGCTTTACGGACTTGGGCGGGGGGGTGGAGGTGGCTGGGGGGCATTTTACTGTATCCCATTCCTCAGAGAGATGACTGAGGCAGAGTGGGTGCTACCCAAGTTAAGGAACTGAATGAAAACTCTGATAATGGTGATAGACAGCAAAGCCTAAAGTTAAGAGCTGGACTGCCAAGATTCAACTGCCGCTAATGAGTTGCGTGACCTTAGACGAGTCTGTTCTGTGCCTCGGTTTCCTCATCTGTAAAGTGGGATGCTAATGTTGCTTTATCATAGGGTCGTTGTGAGGATCGAATGAAGTGAAGATGTAAAGCACCTGGACATAAAGCACTGTGGCCTCAAAGCCAATAAAACGAACAGGCTTTGGAATCGCCCCTCTAAGCCTGAGCCTCGGTTTCTTTCTAAAATAGTACTAAAAGGGGCACCTGGGTGGCTTAGTTAGTTAAGAATCCAACTCTCGATTTAGGCTCAGATCATGATCTCACAGTTTGTGAGATGGAGTCCCGTGGTGGGGGGGGCAGGGGTCTGCACTGACGGCGTGGAGCCTGCTTGCGATTCTCTCTCTCCCTCTCTCTGTTCACACACTCTCTCTCTCTCTCAAAAGAAATATTTTTAAAAATGCTCTGGGGCGCCTGGGTGGCTCAGTCGGTTGAGCGTCCGACTTTGGCTCAGGTCATGATCTCGCGGTTTGTGGGTTTGAGCCCCGCGTCGGGCTCTGTGCTGACCTCTTGCTCAGAGCCTGGAGCCTGCTTCGGATTCTGCGTCTCCTTCTCTCTCTGCCCCTCCCCACTTGTGCTCTGTCTCGCTCTGTCTCTCAAAAATAAATAAATGTAAAAAAATTTTTTTGAAATAAAAACAATTTTTAAATGTTCTAAAAAATTAATTAAATACAATAAAATGACGCTAGTAATCCCTACCTTTTGGGGCATTTGTAAAGATTGGTAAAGGCAAGGTAGTCCCTGATGAGAGCACACCAGAGGCCCTTCTCTCTCTCGTCCCCTCCCTGCCCTACCACCAGATGTTCAAGGTTTATTCACCACTCCTGGCAAGTAGCTGTCCCTCAGCCACCCCTCAGGCCTGGAAATCTACCCCAGCAGCAGAGTTTGGATTAGGCAAGGACCCTTCCAGGCCCCAGAAGCTAGCTCAAGAGATTCTGGGATCTGGACACCCAGAGGTGGTCTAGAAGGGGGTAGAGATGGGCTTCAGGTGGGCAAGGCCTCTTGGCCTCTCTGACTCCTCACTCTACGGGGATGGGCCCAGCAGAGGAGGTCTGGAGTGGGCTCTCTGAAATGCAGGGGCTCCTGCCTCCTGGTTGCCTGAGCCCAAGGGTCACACTGCTCGAGAATAAACAACAAAGCCCAGCACAGCACACGTAGTGGACGCTTGGGAAATAGTAAGAATGGCTGCCATTCACTATCTTCATAATAAACACTTAAAAGCAGGTACTACTGAGGGGCGCCTGGCTGGCTCGGTCGGTAGAGCATACGACTCTTGATCTTGGGGTTGTGAGTTTGGGCCCTGCGCTGGGTGTAGAGATTACTTAAAAAGGGGCGCCTGGGTGGCTCAGTCGGTTAAGCGTCCGACTTCGGCCCAGGTCATGATCTCACACCCGTGAGCTCGAGCCCCGCGTCGGGCTCTGTGCTGACAGCGCAGAGCCTGGAGCCTGTTTCAGATTCTGTGTCTCCCTCTCTCTCTCTGCCCCTCCCCCATTCATGCTCTGTCTCTCTCTGTCTCAAAAATAAATAAACGTTAAAAAAAAATTTTAATAAAAAAAATAAATAAAGTCCTTAAATAAATAAATAAATAAATAAAAGCAGCCACTGCTGAGCCCATTTTGAAGATGAAGAAACTGACACTCGAGACGTAAAGTCATTTGCTTGGTACCCCAAGCACAGCTTATGGCATAGCTATATCTAAGGGCAAAACTGAGATTCAGAGCTGAATCTGTCTGATGCTGAAGGGGCCGCTAGCTAAGGGATGGGAATCCCAAGGTCACCAGCAGACCCTTGTTGGGGTTGGATCAGGAGGAGCTAGGTGCTGGACTGGGTGTCTGTCCCAGGACGATAGCCAGACCCACTCAGGGTGAAGGGGTTTAATCCACCCTCAAAAACCTGTGAGCCCCGTGCACAACCCTCTGGTAGCCTTCTGGCAAAAGTTAGTCACTCTACACACATTTGTATCTGCTCCTGTGTGTGGGAACATATGCTAGACCCTAGGGACCTAGGTGAATCAGACTTGGACGGTGCCCTCCAAGTGCTGCTCATCTGCTAAGGGAGGCAGATACTTCGCTAGAAAACCCTAGTAGAGGGTGAGGTGGCCTAGGGATTAAGCACATGAGCTGTGGCAGCCAGGCGCCTGGGCTTGAGTCACCTGTTACCTTTGCAAACTGGGTCAGCCCCTTCACCTTTCAGAGCATCAGTTTCACATGAGTAAAATGGGACTGATGATAAGATACTTTCGTAAAGACTATTGTGAACGTGAAATACTTCTATAAAGCTGAGCAGAGAGGAGAAAGCATCAAATGAGTGTTAGCTCTCCGTTATTAAGATAATGGGGGCATAGAGGAGAAGCTTAACTCTTGTTGGGGACAGCGGTCAGGAGAGGCTTCTTGGAGGAAGGGACATCTGCGTTGGGCCCCAAAGCCTGAAGACTTCACCTGGGGAAGTGGGGGAGGGCATTCAGGGAAGCATGTGCTACATGGACAAAGGCCCAGAGCTGTGAAAGGATATGACCTGTTTGGGTGTGGCAGAGCAGAGTGGGCTGGGAGGAGGAGTGATAGGAAATGAGGCTGGAAAGACGCTTTCGAGGCCCTCGACTGACTTGCTGCTGAGAGTTTGGACTTTAAAAGACTGGGGACAGAGCAGGATTTTAAGAGCTGGGAAGGGACACGATTGTGCCAATTTTAGAAACATGATTCTAGCTGAAGTGTGGAGAGTGAAACGGAAGGGGAGAGACGGGATGTCGGGGAGCAGATCTGAGTGTGCGCCCCCGTGGGTGGGTTAGAGTCCCCCAGTGGCTCCCCACCAGCCTGCAGATGAGGCCCCGAGTCTCCTACTTCCCGCCTGCCCATGTGACCTGCCCACATGCTCTTTCCTCTGCGTGGGATACCTTCCCCCTCTCTTTGTCTGGCAAGTTCCTCGCTCTCCCTCGGGTCTCTGTTTAGCCACACTTTCTCTGGAAGCTCTTCTAGGCATCCCTGGTCCAGATTAGGTCCTCCTACTCTTTCTGTGGACTTGTGGACTTGTCTGTCTCCCCAACTGGACTCGGCCAGCAGCAGGGACTGCGTGGTCCTGCTTACTGGTGTGTCCATGAAGCCCAGCCTAGTGCCCAGCACGTAGGGGGCGCTCAATGCATGATCAGATGGACAAAGGAACTAGTGAGTGAATGGATAAGTGTGACCGGGGTGAAAATGATGGGGCCCGAAGTAGCAACGAGGAGAGAGATGACGAGGAGAGAGATGACGGTGGTAGGTGGTAGAGGAGACAAATACTGGATTGATGAGAGGTGAGCACGGTGGGGCGGGGGGAGTTGGTGATAACTCACAGGTCTCTTCCTTGAATAAGCCTGACTTTTTTTTTTTTAAACATACATTTATTCTGCTTCACTATTTTTTTAAGTGTATTTATTTATTTTGAGAGAGAGAGAGAGAGAGAGACAGCATGCGTGGGAGAGTCAGAGAGAGACGGAGAGAGAGAGAATTCCAAGCAGCCACACTGTCAACGTGTGGAGCCCGATGCGGGGCTCAAACTCACAAACCCACGAGATCATGACCTGAGCCGAAATCAAGAGTCGGATGCTCAACCCACTGAGCCACCCAGGCGCCCCAAAGCCCGATGGTTTAGCCAAGATAGGAAACACGAGTGGGGGTGGAGGTGGGGAGGGAGGAGCAGGCCAGGGCAGGAGACTGGGGTCCTGGCCCAGGCTGTTCCCGGGAAAGCTCTTCATCCCTGTCTCCCCGCTGGTGGATCCCCATCAATGTCTGTGACTCTGTCAAAATGTTGTCCTCTCAGGGAAGCCACGCTGACCGCTCTAGGTAGGCCGGCCACCTATAAATTAATGTCTGCCAACACACGCTCTCCATTTCCTTCCAGTCCTTGTCATGATTGTAATCAGGTATCGATTGATTTGTATCGTCTATAGTGTGTCTTCCTCACTTCCACGATGGCAGGGATCTCGCTCATTTTACTGACCGTGTATCCCTACCTGGTAGTCTCCCTGGCACACAGTAGGTGCTCAAAAACAGATTTGTCGTATGAGTGAGTAAATAAACGGATGAAGGAATGAAGGTAGGAAGGCCTTGAATGCCACCATAAGGAATTTGACTCAGCCTCGAGGGAATGGGGAGCCATGGAAAGTTCTTAAGGAAGACAGTGTCAGGATTCAGCTTGTGTTTTAGAAGGCTCACCCCTGGGGGCTGTTGGGAAGGTGGATCTGGAGGGAAGGCAGGGGGAAGTGAGGAGGCCCTGGGGGAGACAAAGACACAGCACCTGGGCCCGGGCTTGGGAACCCCCTCCCTGTGCTTCCCCCCCACCCCCGGCCAGGCCTGTTGTCTCTGAGCCCAGCAGCGGGCGGTGGGAAGAGCAGAGCTGGCAAAGCTGACACTCACTAATCACGGCCCTCACCCCGGAGCCGCACTGACTGTCTGGTCTCCATGGAGACACGGCAACCTCCGGCCACTTGTTAATGGCAGCTCAACAAGGCTGCAGCAACGGGGACAGGCCTGACCAGCGCGTCCCAGCCCCGCACCACCTGGCCCAGCCTGGGCCTCTGCAGCAAACCCCAGGGGCGCCTGAGTTGGGGGATAGGACCGGAGGTCTGGTGGCTGGCGGGCTCCCCCCACCCCTCCCCTCCGCGGCCCCGCCTCCCTTGGCATTGCCAAGCAGGGAGAGGGCAGAGGCAGCCTCCGCCCTGGCCGGCTCCTCCGCAGGGCTGCTGGGAAGCTGAGCTCATGCAGGTCACCCAGGCAGGGCCAAAGGGCTGGAGGGGGCTGGTGAGGAGAGTGTGTGTGGGGGGGGGACCTGCTTGCATCCCACACACAAGAGGAATGGAGGGGAGGGCGCTCTGCTTGCCCTGACAACCCTCTGCTCTGCTAGCCCGAGGCAGGGACCCGATTGGGAACCATCTGTCCAGAACCTCTTCCCTAGTTTGCTGTCACTACATCTGAAATCTGAAATGCCACCATTAGCAATTCACTCCTTCGGGAGGCGGCGTGGCCGAGCACAGAAAACACGGGCTTTGCAGTCAGGCAGGCCTGGATGTACGGCCTGGCTCCGTCCCTCTACTCCTGAGAATTGATTTCCCCATCCGTAAAATGGGATGGTAATTGCACCCCCCCAGACACACGTTGGAGCACGCGTGCTTCTCCAGGCTTACTCTGACCTCTCCCAGAGGCCTGAGCTCGATACCTGTGACTCTTCCTCCCAGAGCCCTTTCTTCGCCCTCACAGATGAGCTGGGAGCCTCCTCCCTCCGCAGTCCTCAGGACTGATCCCTCAGCATTCGCCACCCTCCCCCTCAGGTAGCTGCCCCACATTTGTCCTCCCCACAGACTCCCCTGCGGGGCGGGGCACAGTGACCTTCAAGAGAGGTCTGTGGAATAAACAAAGGGGGAAGGTAGGAGGAGAGCCTCCCTCTGCCTTCTGTCCTCTTTCCTCCTCAGGGGGTGCCTATGGCCCTAGAACACTGGTTGAAGGCCTCTGTTCCCTTCTCTCCTTCATACCTTTGTTTGTCCACTTGTCTGTCCATCCATCCATCTTGCAAACACTCCCAAGTTGGGACTTCAGAGAGGACCCGGATGTGACCCCAACCCACAAGGGAGGCAGAGGCCAGATTCTTCGGTCCAGACACCTGAGGCACACCCATGGCCTCCCGGGGACTTTGGTACAGCTGCCTCTCCCCACCATGTTTCTCCTCGGTCACTCCCTAGGCAACTGTCCAAGCTGAAAGGGCCCTGGGAGATCATCTAGACTGCGACCAGATGAAGACACGAAGGCCCAGAGAGGACTGTGGCTTGCCCGAGATCCCACAGCACAGCTCTGTTTCTGAGTTGACAATGTACCAATTATGTGGGTCTGCTTGGGAGGCGGCTTTTGGCTCTCCAGCCCTGCTGACAGCTGTGTTCCCAGTGGCAGCGGGGAATGCTAGTGGGAGGCCTGTCTGGCCTTTGAACCCGGACTCCCCAGGGCAGAACCAGGTGGCGCTGGTGGGGCCCCGGGCTGGGAGGTGGGGAGCTTCAGAGGGGCAGCCCAGATACCGGTGGGGGTGTGGACGACTGAAAGCTAAGGGAGCAGCATTGATTCTAGAGGCGAACTGCTAAGCCTTGAGCTCCTGTCCCAACTCTGCCACTCACTCACTTGCTGGGTAACCTCGGGTGCATCATTTGACCTCTCTAAACCTTTGTTTTCTTATCTGCAAAATGGTGCTACCTTCATAGAACAAAAATGTGGTGTCCACGGTAACAGCTGCACAGAGCTCAGGAATGTTTGGACCGAAGGGCTAAGTTTCTCAGAGCAGAAGGGACCAGCCTGAAGCCACAGAATGAGCCCACATCTCCCTCCTATGAGCTCTCTAGGCCGAACTGGATACAAGGTTTTGGAGATGAAAGGAGCGTCCAGTCCAGTCCAGACTGTTTACTGAAGGGGAAAACAGGACCAGAGAAGGGGAGCAAGTTGCCCAAGGTCACCCAGTGAGTCTGGGGCCAATGTGGGCCTAGAGCCCAGGCTGGGCACAAGGTCCCCCTGCCCAGCTGCACCGCTCACTCATCCAGCCCCCTTGGTTTTGTCTCCCCCAGTGAGTGGGCGCAGAACAGGCCCCGCTTCCTTCCTGCCGCCCTGCCCGCCGTCTGCCACGTTGGCAGCCGCCCGCAGCCTTCTCGCCCCTGCTGCTGCTTGCTGCTGCTGCTGATGCGGCATCAGCCGAGACCAACCCGCCGAGAGTTTGCCCAGAACAGCCAGGGCTGCTGGAGCCCGGGCTGGGTTGGCTGACTCTGCCAGACAGGAGGGAGCGAGCCAGCCGGCAGAGGGAGGGAACAAGGGCTGAGCCAGCCCCCAGCCTTCCCAGTCCTTCTCCACCCTCACCAGCCAAGGGAGAGAAGCAGGAGCCTGGGGTTGGGAGCCAGAGGGCTGCAGTGTCTATGTGTGTGAGGCTCAGATAGCTGGGTCTTTTCTGGGAGCGTGCACACTTATGTATGCAGGGAAGAGCATGTTGGGGGCGACCTGTGAGTCCGTGTTTGCCTTGGTGTGCACGGGTGACGCTGTGCGTGTGTTTGTGCTAGTTAGTGCACACCCAGGCGGTCACTCTGCGTCTGCGTAAGCACAAGGAAAAGCTGCATGTGCCGCGAGTTTGAACACATGCCTGTGTTCGGAGAGAGGCTGTGTCTAGCAGTGTGTGCACACGGAAGCCAACTGTTAGTGACAAGGAATCTGTGTGCGCACCGAAGGGTCAGCACCCGGGCCTGAGTTCACGCATGCCATGTCTGGGTGTGTTTGGGGCCCCTGTGAATTTGTTGTTGTGTATAAGAAGATAATGAGGTAATTGCGAGTTTAAGCTCATCCGTGTGCGCCCAAGGGACGGTGGTTGTGTGTGCACAGAGGAGCGCTACAATCCACGATCGTGGACGTGGGTCCATGCCCAGGAGGACATTGTGTAACTGTGTGGGCTACTCCAAATGTCCGTGGTGTGGGCACACCGTGTCTCTGTGCCCAGGAGACTTTGTAAGTGTGGTTATCTACAGCGACGCAGGGGATCACTGTGTGGGACTGATACGCTTGGCCGTGTGTACAAGGTCACAGGCAGCACAGGCATTGTGTTGCTGTGTTGCATCTGCACAGGGTGATGGTGGTGGTGGCGGTGGCGGGGAGACAATATGCTGTGGATTTGCACTTGTTCCTCCGCACGACAAGGCCCTGCGTGTGATTATGTTTGTGCGTGTCTGTGAGCACCGTGTGCTGCAAACTGTGCGTGCTTCTGAGTCTGTGGTAAGCTGAGTGTGGGAAGGAGGGGGGGAGTACATGGCCGTGTTTGTACTTGTCTGTGAGCCCAGGGTCAGATGCGCTCCATGTGCTACCTCCTGTGTGCACAGGTGGCCGCTGTGTCCAACCGTGTCTTTGTGTTTCGGGTCGTCTGAATGTGCGCAGGAGGAGGACACGGAGGGGGGATTTGAGTGCGTGCCTGTGCAGGCCCCTTTAACGTGGCAAGTCTAAGAAATGTCGGCCTTCTTGGCAGCAGATCTGGGCTTGGTTCCACTGGGGGTGTCTGCAGAGAGGGGCTCTTAGAAGGGACGTGCTTGAGCGAGAGAGACAGGAAGGGAAGGGGGGGGCCAGCCCCAGCTCGGGGTTTCCAGGAGGGAAAGCCAGACATTGGAACTTGTCAACGCTACCTCCTTCCCCACCCCCACCTCCCCGACTGCTGCCTCCCCTCCTGGCGCCTGAAGGCTGCTGGCAACCAGACAGACAGACAGACAGTGCACACATAGACTGGCTCACGGCACAGAGCCCAAATGTGAGCCCCAAATACACAAGCCTGGATGCCAGTGGTCCACAGAGGGCAAAGGACATGGCTAAGGGTTGAGGGGAGCACACGTGTTTATATGTGTTGGGGGGCAGGGGGTGCCGTTGGCCTCTCAGAACCCAGGCCTAGAAGGGGGAGGAGGGGGTTCTGGTTGGAGAGCCTCTGGGGAGCGGGCTGTCCTTTCTCTAATCAGACTCCCAAGGCTCCAGGCCTTCTCCCTGTTTATACAACCACTGCAGTGTCTTTGAGAATCTCATTGCTTCAGAAATCATCGACTGCAACTCCCTCTTTGTACAGAGGCAGAAGAGAGACCCAGAGAGGCATGGCAACTGCTCCAGGGTAACACAGTAGAGTGGGGCACACAGGGCTTCTTCTCCCTGTGACTGTTGTGCAGGCTGACCCATGGGCCGGTGGGCCGATCAGTCCTACCCTTCCCTTTTCTTGGTGGCCCATTTATCTCTTTCCCCCTCTCAGGACTTCAGGATTTGACAATGACTCTTGCTTTTTTTTTTTTTTTTTTTTCCTCTCTAGGACAGCAGAACCTGGAAGAAAAGAGGAGAATTTGGTTCTGGCACAAGGGCTACTGGGGAGATGGAATGGGGAGATGGAGAAATGGAAGGAAAGGAATTTGAGGAGAGAGGAAGGAGGAGAGGGGAGGGCAAGGAGGTTGCTGGGGTCAGATCTGAGAAGCATAGACCTTCTTTGCCTCCGCCTCCAGCCAGGGCACCAGAGGCCACCTCTGAGCGCCTCGGAGGGAGTCCTGCCCCTTGGGGGCTGGGACGGGGCAGCAGAATTGGAGTCTCGGGGGCATTCTGGGGGGGTGTGTGCCCAGTGACCAGATCTGCCTCGTGAGAAAGGAGGGAGGGGCTGTGGGTGGGACAATGGTATGAAACTGACTTGGGGTATGGGGCCTCTTTAGGGCGTGGGAGTTGGGTGCGTATGACCTTGTGACTGTGCTAGGACTCTGTGTGTATACCTGTGAATGTGTACGGCAAACAGACTTGGACTTCCCTGGGCTGGGGGAGGATTGCGGGAATGTGTGTATGTGTATGTTTGTTATGGGCAGAGAGAAATTTTACTTGAGGGAATGGTCCTGCACATGTGTGTGGGGGGGGGGGGCGGGGGGGGGGAGAGGGTTGTGGGATCGATTCTGCACTTACTTACATGTTCCTGGGGAGGCTGTGTTCTGTGTGCGTAGTGTGTACAGCTCTGTACAGTGTGTGTGTGTGTGTGTGTGTGTGTGGCTGCACGGGTCCGCGTGCATCATGTGTTTGAGCCGCGTGCGTACTTATATGGGAAGTGTGTAACGGCATGTGTGTGTGGCAGCATATGCATGCTGGTGGTCGTCGTGAGGCTCATGGGTGGAGTTGTCTGTAGGAGTCTTGGCTACAGGTTGTGTGTGCAAGCTGTGTGTGTTTGCGGGGTGGCGAATGTCAGGGAACTGTTCACATGTGTGGTTGTATGCTTGGGGGACTGGGTTAGCTAGCAGTGCGGTTCTTGAAGCAGTATTTTATTTATTTTTTTGTTTATTGTCAAACTTCCCTTGCCAGAACATAAACTCTATGAAGGCTGGAGGATTTCTGTCGATTTTGCTCCCAGTATCCCCGGTGCTCAGAATAGTGCCAACACACAGTAGTTACTAAACCATCTTTCTTGAGTGTGTGACAAACGAGTGTGCGCACACTCGGCCGGGTGTGGGGAAGTGTGTTATGTGTATGAATTGTGTCTGTGGGCATCCGGGAGTGTGAACAGATACATTCTGTGTCCGGGTGTGTGAGCTTTTGGGCACAAGTGGCACGCGAACCGGGTGTGTGCACGGGTGCGTGTGTGCGTGCCTCGGTGTGACTGCGTCCCTAAAGCTGTGCCCCTTATGTGAACATTGGGGTGCCGAGGGATGCGGCTATGTGCGTGCAGCGCACAGTTGTGAGTGTGTGTGCAGGGGGGGGGGGGGGGGGGGGCGCTGTCGGCTTCTCCCAGCCTTCAGCACTCACTCAGCTTCACCCCAGGTCGCCTGCTGCGAAATGTCAGTGGCAGAGAAGCTAAAAATATCCGCTCTGCTCCTCTGCTCACTGCTTGGGCTGATGGGGCTGTGGGGCCCCAGCAGGCCCCTTGGGCCCTGGGGGGAGGAGGGACTGCTGGATGAGGGGCGGGGTATGGGGTAAGACAGGGAGGCCCTCCTCAGCACACTCCCTCCCCCACTTCTTGGGCTCCAAAGCCAGGCCCCGGGCTCACCTCTATCAGGAAGCCCTGGAGAACCCCCCCAGGAGCTGCCACATGCTAGTGTGTGTGTGTGTGTGTGTGTGTGTGTGTTCGTGGTGTCCAGAGCCGCCTGGGAGGGCAATATGGCCTCCATCAGACTGGGGCTCATCTGAACAGGACAGTGCCTCTTTTGTCAGTCCAGGGGCTCCAGAGGACAGAGCTTCAGACAGGGACTCCTGGGGGTGAGCTGGATCTCTTCCTTCCGTCTGGGGGCTTCCGGCAAAAGAGCTGGCGGTTTTCTCCCTAGAGCTGAGGGTCAGGTGCACAGCACAGGACGTATGGGTTCATCTGGCCCTGGGCCTGGCGCCTCTAGGGCTCTCTGACCCCAAGGCACATCTGCTGATACTCGGGGCTGTGGGCCGGGAGGAGTCTCAGCTCTGCCCACACCCTAGGCCGGCATGTGTTTGTGCTACAGGTATTTGTGTGGGTGCGGGTGGGACATGTCAGGGCCCGTGGTCTTTCAGCGACCTGTGCCTCCTCACACGTTGGGCTCCTGGGTGTGTCTTTGCCTGTGTCAGTGGCTGTCTGCCTCGGGCAATCAATAAGGGGTTGGGGAGTCGTGGGTTTCTCTGTGTGCATGCGGGTGACTCTGTATGTGGGTCATAATGTAGACCCGCAAACTCCAGCTGGAATAAACTGTGTTAACGTGAGAGGTGCCGGTGTTAACACGTGGGGGTTTCTGTATATGCGTCAGTGTGTTTGTGTCTCTGTCAGATGGTCAGCGCCTGTTTATCCTCTGTATCAAGATGTCTGCGTGTCGTGTCGAGGTTTCAGTCATTTGATTACTGTGTTACTGTGTGTCTGTCTGGATGCCATCATGTCAATGGCCACCTCTGTGCCTATGTGTGCGTGTGCCCAGGTCAGTTTGATTTTGTGGGTCCGTAACGTTCGTGTGTCCCTGTGAATGTTGGTGTTCTTGTGCGTGGGTTGAAATCTGTGCATAAACTCGGCACCCGCTCCCCTGTCCCTTTCCTAGTCTCTCCCACCATTTCTGTGTTAAAGGCCTCAGGTTGAGTGTGTGTGTGTGTGTGTGTGTGTGTGTCTATCAACTTTCCCCAGCTCCAAAGCCTCCAGCTCTGAGATCTGCCCTCCCACTCTCTCTCCTTTTGGACTTGAGGTGGGAGCTGAAGCGGAGAGGGCAGGCAGGCACGGAGCCCACCACAGCCGGGGGCCGGGGCCAGGCTGCCACAAGGGCCCTGCCTCAGCTTTCCTCCAAGCAAGCGCTAAGCCAGAGCCTCGGTTACATGTAAACACCAGCTGTGTCAAGACAGCGCAGCTTCTTCTAGGTCAACAGACAGCTGTGGGGTTGCTAGGCAACCGCCTGGCTCCCCCCCCTTAGGCCCCCCCCCCCCCCCCCCCCCCCCCCAAACCCCCCCTTGGCCCCCCCCCCCCCCCAGGGTACCGCCGTGCCCCTCCAAGCCAATTAAAACAGTGGGGCTAAGAGGGTAGGGGGTCAAGGTTGTACGAAAGGGGGACTCTAGGACTGGGATGGAGGTAACGGGGAGGTGTTAACCATCCCGGTGCCACTGCCCCCTTCCCCTCAGTCCTCATTGCACACAGCCACATCACCAGTCAGACTCCGGGCAGGGCAGAACTGGGGTGGCGGTGAAGTGATGCGCCCTCCCTCCCCTGTAGGTCAAGCCCAAACCGGAGAGATGCTGGAAGCAGAGAGAGAGAGGGGTGTGGATTGTACAAGAATTGGTCAAGTCTCCTCCCCCTCCCCAGTCAAGCCTGGGGAAGACAGACTGGGGGGGGCCCTCGGGCAACAAAAGGGTTACGTTCCCCCTTTTATTTCCCACCCTCCCAGGATAGCCACCCCCATCCCAAGGCGGCACCTGCGCTCCCAGCTCCCGTGCCCCTTCGGTGCCCGCACCCAGGCAGGGCAGCCCCCCCCAGGCCTTCCCTCGGCCCTCTTTGCACCCGGCCTGGGCCTTCTCTGGGGCACTGGGGGAGGCGAGGGTCCCGGAGCCCGGGGCCTCCCGAGAGCCCCCAGGACTCGGGCCCTTTGAGTGTTGGGGGTGGGGGGGGCGCCAGCGGGGTGACTTCGTAGTGCCTGAAGGAAGGAGCGGGAGGAGGGAGCCGGGCCGGCAAGGGGGCAGCGCCCGTGGCCTCCCCATTAGTATGCGGCCGCGCTCTGCGCGCCATGGCAACCGCTCCCCCCGCGCCGCGCCAGCCGGGCAGCCCCGGGCGCAGTGCGCACCTCTCCTCCCACAGGTGGCGGCGCGCACGGGCGGGCACGCACGCACGCACGGGCACGCACGCTCCGGGCGCCTGGGGGCGAGCCCTGGGCGCCAGGTGCGCTGAGGCCGCCCGGCTTCCCCCGCCCCCCCTCCCCCCCTCCCCCCCTTCCCCGCAGGCTCCGGCCGCCTGTGGGCGTGTCCCCAGGTGCTCCAGAGTGAGCCCCCGAGGCGGGCCGGGGGGGGGGGGGGGGGGGGGGGGGGTTGTATGTACCTGAGGATGTTCTTGCCTGTGCCTGGGTGTGTCCCTCAGTGTGCCTGTTGTGCCTCCGTCTCTGGTTGTCCTTGAGGGTATTGGCCTCTCCGTGCTCATTTACCTCCCTATCCCGAACGTATGTGGCACTGGGTGTATGATAGCCCAGGTGTAACTGAGTGTACTTGTGTCTTTGTACATCTGTGTACGAGCGTGTGATTGTGTTTGTTACCTTTGAGCCTGTGTGCCTGCACATGCCTGAAGGTGTGTGTGTGTTTGTATCCGTTTGTGTGCCCGTGGCTCTGGGTTTTTCTCTGGAAGAATGTCCCAGGTGTACATGGGACTGTTCTGGTGTGTGCCTGAATAAATATTTGCCATGTGTGTGTGTGTGTGTGTGTGTGTGTGTGCGCGCGCGCGCGCGCGTGTGATCCCTTGCTATCTGCATGTGATCTTGTCTGGCATCCTTGTGTTTCTGGGCTTAGCTGTGTGTTGAATTGTGCACCTGTATGTATGTCCCTGAGAACCCATCTCTCCATGTATGTCATTGTGCATTCCTGTGAGCGCCCTGAGTGTGTCCTGGAGTGTGGCTGTGTGTCCAGGGGCTGCTGGCTCTGTGCCCTCCTTGGCTTCACTCCCTGCTGCCTGAGTGAGCTGACACCTGCTCCCTGAGCACTGGACCCCCTCCCCCCCACCTGGCAAGGACAAGGAAGGACACGGAGACAGAGTCAGAC
>NW_026060192.1:0-20163 GCF_023721935.1 Panthera uncia | reverse complement strand
TCATCTCTTTCTTGAATCAATCTTTCTTTCTTTCTTTCTTTCTTTCTTTCTTTCTTTCTTTCTAGCATGAGGTGTGGGGGAGGGGGGAGCAGAGAGAGAGAGAGAGAGAGAGAGAGAGAGAATCTGAAGTAGGCTCCAGGCTCTGAGCTGTTAGCACAGAGCCCAATGTGGGGCTCGAACTCACAAACCCTGAGACCATGACCTGAGCCAAAGTCAGATGCTCAACTGACTGAGCCACCCAGGCGCCCCTTGGATTTTTTTAATGTTTATTTATTTTGGGGGCGCCTGGGTGACTCAGTCGGTTAAGTGTCTGACTCTTGCTTTTGGCTCAGGGCGTGATCTCGCAGTTTGTGAGCTCGAGCCCCACATTGGGCTCTGCACTGACAGCATGGAGCCTGCTTGGGATTCTCTCTCTCCCTCTCTCTCTGCCTCTTCCCTGCTTGTTCTCTTTGTCTCTCTCTCTCTCTCTCTCAAAATAAATAACCTTAAATTTTTTTTTAAATAAGTGTTTATTTTTGAAGGAGAGAGCAAGCAGGGGAGGGGAAGAGAGAGGGGGACAGAGAATCCAAAGTGGGTCCTGCACTGACGGTGGAAAGCCCAATATGGGGCAGGAACTCACAACCCACAAGGTCATGACCTGAGCCGAAGTCAGATGCCCAACCAACTGAGCTACCCAGGCGCCCAGGATTTTCTTTTAAGTAAGCTCTATGCCCAACGTGGGGCTTGAACTCACAACCCAGAGATCAAGAGTTGCATCCTCTGCCAACTTAGCCAGCCAGGCGCCCCTTTCTTGGATTTTTGTAGCAACCCCTGCATAGCTTTCTCCGTCTCTAACTTCTCTTCCTCCAAAGTGGACCTCTAAATACAGAAAGCAAAGTGTGAGTGCTATCCCTCTTTATCCCCCCCTTCATTAATGAACCTCCCATGGCTCCCCATTGCTCTCTGGATAAAGCCCATACTCTGCACCAAGGTTTCTGCCACCAAGCCCTGCCTCCACCCTTCCAGCCTCACCTTCAGCCCCTCTCCTCCACATGTCCTTTGCCCAAGCCACTCTATGTACTAGAAGTTAAGGGCATAGAAACAGACTGCGTTTGAGTCTTGATTCTGCCATGTATCAGCTGCGAGAGTTTGTAAACAAGTCAATTCCCCTTTCCAAGCCTCGAGTTACTGCCTCTGGAAAAGGGGCATAATCACAATACCCACGTCATAGAGTCATTGTAAGGAGTATATGCATACAGACGGTGCTGAAGACAGTACCTGACATTCCCAATGGTCACTATCGTTCTTACGCTTTCCAATGTCACAAAGAGCATTTCTTCCTGCCTGCCTTTGTTATTCTTTCCGACCCAGCTCAACTATCACCTCTTGGAGGAAATTTTCCTTGATAGTCACACCCTGTTCCCCAGGTGAAGTCAGTCTCACTTTCTACACTCGTACTTTATTGCTCTATAAAGCACTTGTATATTTTGCCCTCTCTTTCCCCCGTTACCCCAAGAATTCCTGGAGACCAGAAATAACGCCCTTTTACTCAAGCACCTGCCTGGTATGCAGCAGGTGCTCAGTAAATGTTGGTTGAGCGGAGTCACCACTTCCAGTGCCTTAGTGAGCCCCTTGCAGGGAGAAGGCCTAAGAGGTGAGACAGCTGGACTCCGCTGGGCCCTGGTGCTAGGTATGTTGGTGTGGGAGGGAGGGGGTGAAGGAAACTCCTGACCTCTGGGCTCTTCCCCCGCCAAGGGAGGAAGAGAAGGGAGAAGATGTGAGAAGGTCAGGTGCTGAGCAGGTGTGAGGTGGGGCTATAGCAAGCACCGGGGCGTGGGTGGAAGCTGGCAGACTCCGGCTCCTCTAAGACCAGGGCTGGGCCTGGCAGGACAGGGCCTCACAGCCCCAAGTCCCCACCTCCACTCCACCTCATCCGGCCACCTGGATTAAGCGACTTTCCAAGTTGCAAAGCTACATCTTGACTTGCAAGGAAGCAAAATCCAAGCTTGGCCTTGCCTGGTTGCTGAGCAGGGAGAAAAGGGGGGGTATTTCCTTTAATTCTCCCTTCTGTATAGGCAGTGCCTTGCAGTCCTGGGCACATCAAAGAAAGTAATACTTGATTTTGCAACCCCGGTTAAGGTCACACTATCTCCGATTGTTGCTTCAATTGCTGCTCCTACCACCCCCCCTACTAAGAACCCTTATCTTGGGGCTTAGCCTGGCTCACTCGGAAAGGTATGTGACCCTTGATCTCTGGGTCTTGAGTTCGAGCCCCACGTTGGGTGTAGGGATGACTTAAAAGAAAAAAAAACAGGGGCACCTGGGTGGCTCAGTGGGTTGAGCATCTGACTTCGGCTCGGGTCATGATCTCATGGTTCGTGGGTTTGAGCCCCGTGTCAGACTCTATGCTGTCAGCACAGAGCCTGCCTGGGATTCTCTCTCTCTTGCCCTTCCCTCACTCTCTCTCTGTCTCAAAATAAATAAAACGTAAAAAATAAAAATAAAAAAACCAAAGCCAAACAAACAGAAAACTTAAAAACCCTTCTCTGCCTAGGACCCTCAGGATAAACTCCCAGCTCCTGACCCAACCTGTAATGCCCTGACTTGTCAGCCCCGTACCTCCTCTTGGACTTTCTCACACTTCACTCTCCCCCTGCCTTCATTCCTTCTGGCCTTTTCTCAGTTCTTCTAACATACCTTGTCCCTTTCTTCCTTTGGGCCTTCACACATAGTTTTTTTCTCTGCCTTGAATGCTTTTCCCCATCCCCTGACAATTCTGTTTTATGTTTAGTGTTTTTGATGCCTGAGAAATTTTTGCCGATCCCAAGATCATGGAGATATTCCCATACATCTTCTTCTAGGAGCTTTTTAGTGTTAAGGTTTCACATTTAGGTTCATGATTCATCTTGAATTATTATTGTCTTTTTTTAATTTTTTTTTAATGTCTATTTATTTTTGAGACAGAGAGAGACAGAGCATGAATGGGGGAGGGGCAGAGAGAGAGGGAGACACAGAATTGGAAGCAGGCTCCAGGCTCTGAGCCATCAGCCCAGAGCCTGACGCGGGGCTCGAACTCACAAACCGTGAGATCATGACCTGAGCTGAAGTCGGACGCTCAACCGACTGAGCCACCCAGGCGCCCCTAATTATTATTGTTTTTTAAGTAAGCTCAAACTCGTGGCCCAGAGATCAAGAGTCACACGCGCTACCGACTGAGCCAGCCAGGTGCCCCATCTTGAATCAGTTTTCGTGCCGTGTAAGGTAGGGGTTGAGAATCACTCCCACTCCGTTCATGCCTTCTCATTCTTTACAGTTCAGCATATCCCCCACTTCCTTCGAGAAGCCTTCCTTGACTACTCGCAGATTAGATCAAGTTATTGTACTCCACAGCCCTTAGCAACCTCTACTTTTATTGTAGCACTTGTCACAATGGTAACTAACCAATTATTTGTGTAATTAACATCTCATCTCCTCTACTGTACTGTAGTTCTGTAAGCTCAATGCTTGTGACTCTCATATATAGATAGAGATAGATATAGACATAGATATATTTGTTTGTTAAGTGTATTTATTTTGAGAGGGAAAGAGGGAGAGCACAAGTGGAGTTGGGGCAGAAAGAGAGAAGGAGAGAGAGAAGCCCAAGCAGGCTCTGCACTGACAGCACAGAGCCCAACCTGGGGCTCGATCCCACAAACCGGGAGATCCTGGCCTAGCTGAAATCAAGAGTTGGACGCCTAACCATCTGTGCCACCCAGGCACCCTGCCCTGGGACTGTCTTTTATTTTTTTATTATTTTTTTAAATGTTTATTTATTTTTGAGAGAGAGAGAGAGAGAGAGAGAGAGAGAGACAGAGCTCAAGCGGGGGAGGGGCAGAGAGAGAGGGAGACACAGAATCCGAAACAGGCTCCAGGCTCTGAGCCATCAGCACAGAGCCCGACGCGGGGCTTGAACCCACGAACTGTGAGATCATGACCTGAGCCAAAGTCAGATGCTTAACTGACTGAGCCACCCAGGAGCCCCGGGACTGTCTTTTAAAAAGTGTTTTAATCGAAATACACATTCAGAAAAGTGCACCTATCAAAATGTACAGCTCGATGGATTTTCACAAACCGAACACAACCATGTAACTGGTACTTGGATCAAGATGCCCCACATTTCCTGTCCGAGGACCCCCTCCTATTCCTACCACCTGTGACTGTCTTTTTTACCCTTACATTCTCAGCAGCCAGCATAGAGCCTGGTATTATTAGGCTCTCAAAAAAAAAAAAAAAAATCTTTGTTGAATGAATGAATTAGTTGGTGATGCCTAATTTTTCATCAGAGAACTTGACACGGAATCCAGTCTCAGCTCTAGTCCCCGCTTGGTGTGACCTCGAGGAGGTCCCGTCTGCTTTTGGGGTCTCAGTTTGCTTGTTTATGAAATGGGGGTATATGGAAGGAGGTTGGACGAATAATGTCTTTGGGGTTTTTCCAGATACGACATATGAGGCAGAATTAACCATCCCCTCCACCCTCGTTCTGATAATACATCATTGGGAAATATTTTGGTCTCCTGCCTGAAAATGAGGACCTAGGAGGATTATTAGAAGCTCCATCCAGGTAGTGTCAGAAACCTGCAGCTGAGCGTCACAGGACCTGGGCTGAGTACTGGCCTGGCCTTTGGGTGACTTTGGGCAAGTTCCTTCTCCCTGCGCCTTCTGGGTTTCTTCACCTAAGGGTGCTTTGCTTTCTCTTTGAGGAAGACAAAGTCGCAGCCACAGCAGGGTTTTGGCTGACCCCCTCCTGCTCCTGATTCCCTGCTGCTCTCGGCGCCAAGGAACAGGTCCTTCTGGAAGCCACACTGCGGCCATGGCTTTTAAAGACACCGGGAAGACACCCTTGGAACCAGAGGTGGCGATTCGCCGAGTTAGAATGACTCTAACCAGCCATAGCATAAAATCTTTAGAGAAGGTATTTGCTGACTTGATCACAGGCGCAAAGGAAAAGACTCTCAATGTGAAAGGACCAGTTTGGATGCCTACCAAGACTCTGAGAATCACTACAAGAAAAACTCCTTGTTGGGGTGCCTGGGTGGCTCAGTCGTTTAAGTGTCCGACTCTTGGTTTCGACTCAGATCACGATCTCCCGGTTTTGTGAGTTCAAGCCCCATGTCGGGCTTTGTGCAGCTGGCAGCACAGAGCCTGCGTGGGATTCTCTCTCTGTCCCTCTCTTTCTGTCCCTCCGCCACTCGTGCTGTCTCTGTCTCTCTCAAAATAAATAAATAAACTTTAAAAAAAGAAAAGAAAAACTTGTGGTGAAGGTTCTGAGACTCGGGATCATTTTCAGATGAGCATCCACAAGCGACTCATTGATTTGCACAGTCCTTCTGAGATTGTTAAGCGGATTACTTCCATCAGTATTGAGCCAGGAGTTGAGGCTGAAGTCACCAGTGCAGATACTTAAATCAACCTTTTTAATAAATTGATTATCAGTTGTTTAAAAAAATGATAAATGAAAGGCACGCTTTGCTCTCAAAAGCTTAAAGAACAATGATGCTGACTTCAGGCCTCTGAGTACCAAGGTTCAGCTCCTGGGGCATGGGCAGCTCTGCTCTGGGCTCCTCCCTGCCTGGCACCGCGGGGGGAGAGGGAAGCACACGATGTGATAACCGCCTTGGGGAAGAGAACTCACAGTCTGGCCAGGGGGACCTAATGTTCAGCCAGGAACCAAATGGAAAATGGGCTGATGGTCCAAATGATTCTCTATGTGTGGGGCTGAAGGGAGAGGAGCTGGAGTGTTCCAAGGAGGGGTAGGAGACCTGGGGGTGCGGGTGGGGGGAGAACAGAGAAGTCTTCCTGGGGGAGAAGCCTTTGGAAATTGGCAGGGCAGCCCAGGGGCGCTTCCCAGAGATGGGAGGAGGCAGGAAGGAGGAAATTGGGTCCAGGTGACCACAGAGCAGCAACTTGGCCAGGGAGTAGGAGAGGAGGGGCTGGCGGGAGCTTGGGCAGCCGCCCCACAGCTGGGCCTTGGAGAGGAAGGCGGTGGTGGTGGTGGTGGGGGGGACGCAGTCTCTGCTTCTGGCCCTGAGAAAGCGCCATCTTCTCAGGCCACAGGCTGGGAGGGAGGGCATAGTCGCACAGTCGCCAGAGGGGCCTCTCTGAGCAGCCCCCAGGGCCCTGCCCAGCTCTCCTGGGCCTGCAGGGCAGAGGGTGAGGAGTTAAGCCCCAGTCCCCCCCGCAACTGCCACATGGCCTTCCCTTCAGCTTGGATCACATTTCTGCCTCTTCGTAGCTTTACGGACTTGGGCGGGGGGGTGGAGGTGGCTGGGGGGCATTTTACTGTATCCCATTCCTCAGAGAGATGACTGAGGCAGAGTGGGTGCTACCCAAGTTAAGGAACTGAATGAAAACTCTGATAATGGTGATAGACAGCAAAGCCTAAAGTTAAGAGCTGGACTGCCAAGATTCAACTGCCGCTAATGAGTTGCGTGACCTTAGACGAGTCTGTTCTGTGCCTCGGTTTCCTCATCTGTAAAGTGGGATGCTAATGTTGCTTTATCATAGGGTCGTTGTGAGGATCGAATGAAGTGAAGATGTAAAGCACCTGGACATAAAGCACTGTGGCCTCAAAGCCAATAAAACGAACAGGCTTTGGAATCGCCCCTCTAAGCCTGAGCCTCGGTTTCTTTCTAAAATAGTACTAAAAGGGGCACCTGGGTGGCTTAGTTAGTTAAGAATCCAACTCTCGATTTAGGCTCAGATCATGATCTCACAGTTTGTGAGATGGAGTCCCGTGGTGGGGGGGGCAGGGGTCTGCACTGACGGCGTGGAGCCTGCTTGCGATTCTCTCTCTCCCTCTCTCTGTTCACACACTCTCTCTCTCTCTCAAAAGAAATATTTTTAAAAATGCTCTGGGGCGCCTGGGTGGCTCAGTCGGTTGAGCGTCCGACTTTGGCTCAGGTCATGATCTCGCGGTTTGTGGGTTTGAGCCCCGCGTCGGGCTCTGTGCTGACCTCTTGCTCAGAGCCTGGAGCCTGCTTCGGATTCTGCGTCTCCTTCTCTCTCTGCCCCTCCCCACTTGTGCTCTGTCTCGCTCTGTCTCTCAAAAATAAATAAATGTAAAAAAATTTTTTTGAAATAAAAACAATTTTTAAATGTTCTAAAAAATTAATTAAATACAATAAAATGACGCTAGTAATCCCTACCTTTTGGGGCATTTGTAAAGATTGGTAAAGGCAAGGTAGTCCCTGATGAGAGCACACCAGAGGCCCTTCTCTCTCTCGTCCCCTCCCTGCCCTACCACCAGATGTTCAAGGTTTATTCACCACTCCTGGCAAGTAGCTGTCCCTCAGCCACCCCTCAGGCCTGGAAATCTACCCCAGCAGCAGAGTTTGGATTAGGCAAGGACCCTTCCAGGCCCCAGAAGCTAGCTCAAGAGATTCTGGGATCTGGACACCCAGAGGTGGTCTAGAAGGGGGTAGAGATGGGCTTCAGGTGGGCAAGGCCTCTTGGCCTCTCTGACTCCTCACTCTACGGGGATGGGCCCAGCAGAGGAGGTCTGGAGTGGGCTCTCTGAAATGCAGGGGCTCCTGCCTCCTGGTTGCCTGAGCCCAAGGGTCACACTGCTCGAGAATAAACAACAAAGCCCAGCACAGCACACGTAGTGGACGCTTGGGAAATAGTAAGAATGGCTGCCATTCACTATCTTCATAATAAACACTTAAAAGCAGGTACTACTGAGGGGCGCCTGGCTGGCTCGGTCGGTAGAGCATACGACTCTTGATCTTGGGGTTGTGAGTTTGGGCCCTGCGCTGGGTGTAGAGATTACTTAAAAAGGGGCGCCTGGGTGGCTCAGTCGGTTAAGCGTCCGACTTCGGCCCAGGTCATGATCTCACACCCGTGAGCTCGAGCCCCGCGTCGGGCTCTGTGCTGACAGCGCAGAGCCTGGAGCCTGTTTCAGATTCTGTGTCTCCCTCTCTCTCTCTGCCCCTCCCCCATTCATGCTCTGTCTCTCTCTGTCTCAAAAATAAATAAACGTTAAAAAAAAATTTTAATAAAAAAAATAAATAAAGTCCTTAAATAAATAAATAAATAAATAAAAGCAGCCACTGCTGAGCCCATTTTGAAGATGAAGAAACTGACACTCGAGACGTAAAGTCATTTGCTTGGTACCCCAAGCACAGCTTATGGCATAGCTATATCTAAGGGCAAAACTGAGATTCAGAGCTGAATCTGTCTGATGCTGAAGGGGCCGCTAGCTAAGGGATGGGAATCCCAAGGTCACCAGCAGACCCTTGTTGGGGTTGGATCAGGAGGAGCTAGGTGCTGGACTGGGTGTCTGTCCCAGGACGATAGCCAGACCCACTCAGGGTGAAGGGGTTTAATCCACCCTCAAAAACCTGTGAGCCCCGTGCACAACCCTCTGGTAGCCTTCTGGCAAAAGTTAGTCACTCTACACACATTTGTATCTGCTCCTGTGTGTGGGAACATATGCTAGACCCTAGGGACCTAGGTGAATCAGACTTGGACGGTGCCCTCCAAGTGCTGCTCATCTGCTAAGGGAGGCAGATACTTCGCTAGAAAACCCTAGTAGAGGGTGAGGTGGCCTAGGGATTAAGCACATGAGCTGTGGCAGCCAGGCGCCTGGGCTTGAGTCACCTGTTACCTTTGCAAACTGGGTCAGCCCCTTCACCTTTCAGAGCATCAGTTTCACATGAGTAAAATGGGACTGATGATAAGATACTTTCGTAAAGACTATTGTGAACGTGAAATACTTCTATAAAGCTGAGCAGAGAGGAGAAAGCATCAAATGAGTGTTAGCTCTCCGTTATTAAGATAATGGGGGCATAGAGGAGAAGCTTAACTCTTGTTGGGGACAGCGGTCAGGAGAGGCTTCTTGGAGGAAGGGACATCTGCGTTGGGCCCCAAAGCCTGAAGACTTCACCTGGGGAAGTGGGGGAGGGCATTCAGGGAAGCATGTGCTACATGGACAAAGGCCCAGAGCTGTGAAAGGATATGACCTGTTTGGGTGTGGCAGAGCAGAGTGGGCTGGGAGGAGGAGTGATAGGAAATGAGGCTGGAAAGACGCTTTCGAGGCCCTCGACTGACTTGCTGCTGAGAGTTTGGACTTTAAAAGACTGGGGACAGAGCAGGATTTTAAGAGCTGGGAAGGGACACGATTGTGCCAATTTTAGAAACATGATTCTAGCTGAAGTGTGGAGAGTGAAACGGAAGGGGAGAGACGGGATGTCGGGGAGCAGATCTGAGTGTGCGCCCCCGTGGGTGGGTTAGAGTCCCCCAGTGGCTCCCCACCAGCCTGCAGATGAGGCCCCGAGTCTCCTACTTCCCGCCTGCCCATGTGACCTGCCCACATGCTCTTTCCTCTGCGTGGGATACCTTCCCCCTCTCTTTGTCTGGCAAGTTCCTCGCTCTCCCTCGGGTCTCTGTTTAGCCACACTTTCTCTGGAAGCTCTTCTAGGCATCCCTGGTCCAGATTAGGTCCTCCTACTCTTTCTGTGGACTTGTGGACTTGTCTGTCTCCCCAACTGGACTCGGCCAGCAGCAGGGACTGCGTGGTCCTGCTTACTGGTGTGTCCATGAAGCCCAGCCTAGTGCCCAGCACGTAGGGGGCGCTCAATGCATGATCAGATGGACAAAGGAACTAGTGAGTGAATGGATAAGTGTGACCGGGGTGAAAATGATGGGGCCCGAAGTAGCAACGAGGAGAGAGATGACGAGGAGAGAGATGACGGTGGTAGGTGGTAGAGGAGACAAATACTGGATTGATGAGAGGTGAGCACGGTGGGGCGGGGGGAGTTGGTGATAACTCACAGGTCTCTTCCTTGAATAAGCCTGACTTTTTTTTTTTTAAACATACATTTATTCTGCTTCACTATTTTTTTAAGTGTATTTATTTATTTTGAGAGAGAGAGAGAGAGAGAGACAGCATGCGTGGGAGAGTCAGAGAGAGACGGAGAGAGAGAGAATTCCAAGCAGCCACACTGTCAACGTGTGGAGCCCGATGCGGGGCTCAAACTCACAAACCCACGAGATCATGACCTGAGCCGAAATCAAGAGTCGGATGCTCAACCCACTGAGCCACCCAGGCGCCCCAAAGCCCGATGGTTTAGCCAAGATAGGAAACACGAGTGGGGGTGGAGGTGGGGAGGGAGGAGCAGGCCAGGGCAGGAGACTGGGGTCCTGGCCCAGGCTGTTCCCGGGAAAGCTCTTCATCCCTGTCTCCCCGCTGGTGGATCCCCATCAATGTCTGTGACTCTGTCAAAATGTTGTCCTCTCAGGGAAGCCACGCTGACCGCTCTAGGTAGGCCGGCCACCTATAAATTAATGTCTGCCAACACACGCTCTCCATTTCCTTCCAGTCCTTGTCATGATTGTAATCAGGTATCGATTGATTTGTATCGTCTATAGTGTGTCTTCCTCACTTCCACGATGGCAGGGATCTCGCTCATTTTACTGACCGTGTATCCCTACCTGGTAGTCTCCCTGGCACACAGTAGGTGCTCAAAAACAGATTTGTCGTATGAGTGAGTAAATAAACGGATGAAGGAATGAAGGTAGGAAGGCCTTGAATGCCACCATAAGGAATTTGACTCAGCCTCGAGGGAATGGGGAGCCATGGAAAGTTCTTAAGGAAGACAGTGTCAGGATTCAGCTTGTGTTTTAGAAGGCTCACCCCTGGGGGCTGTTGGGAAGGTGGATCTGGAGGGAAGGCAGGGGGAAGTGAGGAGGCCCTGGGGGAGACAAAGACACAGCACCTGGGCCCGGGCTTGGGAACCCCCTCCCTGTGCTTCCCCCCCACCCCCGGCCAGGCCTGTTGTCTCTGAGCCCAGCAGCGGGCGGTGGGAAGAGCAGAGCTGGCAAAGCTGACACTCACTAATCACGGCCCTCACCCCGGAGCCGCACTGACTGTCTGGTCTCCATGGAGACACGGCAACCTCCGGCCACTTGTTAATGGCAGCTCAACAAGGCTGCAGCAACGGGGACAGGCCTGACCAGCGCGTCCCAGCCCCGCACCACCTGGCCCAGCCTGGGCCTCTGCAGCAAACCCCAGGGGCGCCTGAGTTGGGGGATAGGACCGGAGGTCTGGTGGCTGGCGGGCTCCCCCCACCCCTCCCCTCCGCGGCCCCGCCTCCCTTGGCATTGCCAAGCAGGGAGAGGGCAGAGGCAGCCTCCGCCCTGGCCGGCTCCTCCGCAGGGCTGCTGGGAAGCTGAGCTCATGCAGGTCACCCAGGCAGGGCCAAAGGGCTGGAGGGGGCTGGTGAGGAGAGTGTGTGTGGGGGGGGACCTGCTTGCATCCCACACACAAGAGGAATGGAGGGGAGGGCGCTCTGCTTGCCCTGACAACCCTCTGCTCTGCTAGCCCGAGGCAGGGACCCGATTGGGAACCATCTGTCCAGAACCTCTTCCCTAGTTTGCTGTCACTACATCTGAAATCTGAAATGCCACCATTAGCAATTCACTCCTTCGGGAGGCGGCGTGGCCGAGCACAGAAAACACGGGCTTTGCAGTCAGGCAGGCCTGGATGTACGGCCTGGCTCCGTCCCTCTACTCCTGAGAATTGATTTCCCCATCCGTAAAATGGGATGGTAATTGCACCCCCCCAGACACACGTTGGAGCACGCGTGCTTCTCCAGGCTTACTCTGACCTCTCCCAGAGGCCTGAGCTCGATACCTGTGACTCTTCCTCCCAGAGCCCTTTCTTCGCCCTCACAGATGAGCTGGGAGCCTCCTCCCTCCGCAGTCCTCAGGACTGATCCCTCAGCATTCGCCACCCTCCCCCTCAGGTAGCTGCCCCACATTTGTCCTCCCCACAGACTCCCCTGCGGGGCGGGGCACAGTGACCTTCAAGAGAGGTCTGTGGAATAAACAAAGGGGGAAGGTAGGAGGAGAGCCTCCCTCTGCCTTCTGTCCTCTTTCCTCCTCAGGGGGTGCTATGGCCCTAGAACACTGGTTGAAGGCCTCTGTTCCCTTCTCTCCTTCATACCTTTGTTTGTCCACTTGTCTGTCCATCCATCCATCTTGCAAACACTCCCAAGTTGGGACTTCAGAGAGGACCCGGATGTGACCCCAACCCACAAGGGAGGCAGAGGCCAGATTCTTCGGTCCAGACACCTGAGGCACACCCATGGCCTCCCGGGGACTTTGGTACAGCTGCCTCTCCCCACCATGTTTCTCCTCGGTCACTCCCTAGGCAACTGTCCAAGCTGAAAGGGCCCTGGGAGATCATCTAGACTGCGACCAGATGAAGACACGAAGGCCCAGAGAGGACTGTGGCTTGCCCGAGATCCCACAGCACAGCTCTGTTTCTGAGTTGACAATGTACCAATTATGTGGGTCTGCTTGGGAGGCGGCTTTTGGCTCTCCAGCCCTGCTGACAGCTGTGTTCCCAGTGGCAGCGGGGAATGCTAGTGGGAGGCCTGTCTGGCCTTTGAACCCGGACTCCCCAGGGCAGAACCAGGTGGCGCTGGTGGGGCCCCGGGCTGGGAGGTGGGGAGCTTCAGAGGGGCAGCCCAGATACCGGTGGGGGTGTGGACGACTGAAAGCTAAGGGAGCAGCATTGATTCTAGAGGCGAACTGCTAAGCCTTGAGCTCCTGTCCCAACTCTGCCACTCACTCACTTGCTGGGTAACCTCGGGTGCATCATTTGACCTCTCTAAACCTTTGTTTTCTTATCTGCAAAATGGTGCTACCTTCATAGAACAAAAATGTGGTGTCCACGGTAACAGCTGCACAGAGCTCAGGAATGTTTGGACCGAAGGGCTAAGTTTCTCAGAGCAGAAGGGACCAGCCTGAAGCCACAGAATGAGCCCACATCTCCCTCCTATGAGCTCTCTAGGCCGAACTGGATACAAGGTTTTGGAGATGAAAGGAGCGTCCAGTCCAGTCCAGACTGTTTACTGAAGGGGAAAACAGGACCAGAGAAGGGGAGCAAGTTGCCCAAGGTCACCCAGTGAGTCTGGGGCCAATGTGGGCCTAGAGCCCAGGCTGGGCACAAGGTCCCCCTGCCCAGCTGCACCGCTCACTCATCCAGCCCCCTTGGTTTTGTCTCCCCCAGTGAGTGGGCGCAGAACAGGCCCCGCTTCCTTCCTGCCGCCCTGCCCGCCGTCTGCCACGTTGGCAGCCGCCCGCAGCCTTCTCGCCCCTGCTGCTGCTTGCTGCTGCTGCTGATGCGGCATCAGCCGAGACCAACCCGCCGAGAGTTTGCCCAGAACAGCCAGGGCTGCTGGAGCCCGGGCTGGGTTGGCTGACTCTGCCAGACAGGAGGGAGCGAGCCAGCCGGCAGAGGGAGGGAACAAGGGCTGAGCCAGCCCCCAGCCTTCCCAGTCCTTCTCCACCCTCACCAGCCAAGGGAGAGAAGCAGGAGCCTGGGGTTGGGAGCCAGAGGGCTGCAGTGTCTATGTGTGTGAGGCTCAGATAGCTGGGTCTTTTCTGGGAGCGTGCACACTTATGTATGCAGGGAAGAGCATGTTGGGGGCGACCTGTGAGTCCGTGTTTGCCTTGGTGTGCACGGGTGACGCTGTGCGTGTGTTTGTGCTAGTTAGTGCACACCCAGGCGGTCACTCTGCGTCTGCGTAAGCACAAGGAAAAGCTGCATGTGCCGCGAGTTTGAACACATGCCTGTGTTCGGAGAGAGGCTGTGTCTAGCAGTGTGTGCACACGGAAGCCAACTGTTAGTGACAAGGAATCTGTGTGCGCACCGAAGGGTCAGCACCCGGGCCTGAGTTCACGCATGCCATGTCTGGGTGTGTTTGGGGCCCCTGTGAATTTGTTGTTGTGTATAAGAAGATAATGAGGTAATTGCGAGTTTAAGCTCATCCGTGTGCGCCCAAGGGACGGTGGTTGTGTGTGCACAGAGGAGCGCTACAATCCACGATCGTGGACGTGGGTCCATGCCCAGGAGGACATTGTGTAACTGTGTGGGCTACTCCAAATGTCCGTGGTGTGGGCACACCGTGTCTCTGTGCCCAGGAGACTTTGTAAGTGTGGTTATCTACAGCGACGCAGGGGATCACTGTGTGGGACTGATACGCTTGGCCGTGTGTACAAGGTCACAGGCAGCACAGGCATTGTGTTGCTGTGTTGCATCTGCACAGGGTGATGGTGGTGGTGGCGGTGGCGGGGAGACAATATGCTGTGGATTTGCACTTGTTCCTCCGCACGACAAGGCCCTGCGTGTGATTATGTTTGTGCGTGTCTGTGAGCACCGTGTGCTGCAAACTGTGCGTGCTTCTGAGTCTGTGGTAAGCTGAGTGTGGGAAGGAGGGGGGGAGTACATGGCCGTGTTTGTACTTGTCTGTGAGCCCAGGGTCAGATGCGCTCCATGTGCTACCTCCTGTGTGCACAGGTGGCCGCTGTGTCCAACCGTGTCTTTGTGTTTCGGGTCGTCTGAATGTGCGCAGGAGGAGGACACGGAGGGGGGATTTGAGTGCGTGCCTGTGCAGGCCCCTTTAACGTGGCAAGTCTAAGAAATGTCGGCCTTCTTGGCAGCAGATCTGGGCTTGGTTCCACTGGGGGTGTCTGCAGAGAGGGGCTCTTAGAAGGGACGTGCTTGAGCGAGAGAGACAGGAAGGGAAGGGGGGGGCCAGCCCCAGCTCGGGGTTTCCAGGAGGGAAAGCCAGACATTGGAACTTGTCAACGCTACCTCCTTCCCCACCCCCACCTCCCCGACTGCTGCCTCCCCTCCTGGCGCCTGAAGGCTGCTGGCAACCAGACAGACAGACAGACAGTGCACACATAGACTGGCTCACGGCACAGAGCCCAAATGTGAGCCCCAAATACACAAGCCTGGATGCCAGTGGTCCACAGAGGGCAAAGGACATGGCTAAGGGTTGAGGGGAGCACACGTGTTTATATGTGTTGGGGGGCAGGGGGTGCCGTTGGCCTCTCAGAACCCAGGCCTAGAAGGGGGAGGAGGGGGTTCTGGTTGGAGAGCCTCTGGGGAGCGGGCTGTCCTTTCTCTAATCAGACTCCCAAGGCTCCAGGCCTTCTCCCTGTTTATACAACCACTGCAGTGTCTTTGAGAATCTCATTGCTTCAGAAATCATCGACTGCAACTCCCTCTTTGTACAGAGGCAGAAGAGAGACCCAGAGAGGCATGGCAACTGCTCCAGGGTAACACAGTAGAGTGGGGCACACAGGGCTTCTTCTCCCTGTGACTGTTGTGCAGGCTGACCCATGGGCCGGTGGGCCGATCAGTCCTACCCTTCCCTTTTCTTGGTGGCCCATTTATCTCTTTCCCCCTCTCAGGACTTCAGGATTTGACAATGACTCTTGCTTTTTTTTTTTTTTTTTTTTCCTCTCTAGGACAGCAGAACCTGGAAGAAAAGAGGAGAATTTGGTTCTGGCACAAGGGCTACTGGGGAGATGGAATGGGGAGATGGAGAAATGGAAGGAAAGGAATTTGAGGAGAGAGGAAGGAGGAGAGGGGAGGGCAAGGAGGTTGCTGGGGTCAGATCTGAGAAGCATAGACCTTCTTTGCCTCCGCCTCCAGCCAGGGCACCAGAGGCCACCTCTGAGCGCCTCGGAGGGAGTCCTGCCCCTTGGGGGCTGGGACGGGGCAGCAGAATTGGAGTCTCGGGGGCATTCTGGGGGGGTGTGTGCCCAGTGACCAGATCTGCCTCGTGAGAAAGGAGGGAGGGGCTGTGGGTGGGACAATGGTATGAAACTGACTTGGGGTATGGGGCCTCTTTAGGGCGTGGGAGTTGGGTGCGTATGACCTTGTGACTGTGCTAGGACTCTGTGTGTATACCTGTGAATGTGTACGGCAAACAGACTTGGACTTCCCTGGGCTGGGGGAGGATTGCGGGAATGTGTGTATGTGTATGTTTGTTATGGGCAGAGAGAAATTTTACTTGAGGGAATGGTCCTGCACATGTGTGTGGGGGGGGGGGGCGGGGGGGGGGAGAGGGTTGTGGGATCGATTCTGCACTTACTTACATGTTCCTGGGGAGGCTGTGTTCTGTGTGTGTAGTGTGTACAGCTCTGTACAGTGTGTGTGTGTGTGTGTGTGTGTGTGGCTGCACGGGTCCGCGTGCATCATGTGTTTGAGCCGCGTGCGTACTTATATGGGAAGTGTGTAACGGCATGTGTGTGTGGCAGCATATGCATGCTGGTGGTCGTCGTGAGGCTCATGGGTGGAGTTGTCTGTAGGAGTCTTGGCTACAGGTTGTGTGTGCAAGCTGTGTGTGTTTGCGGGGTGGCGAATGTCAGGGAACTGTTCACATGTGTGGTTGTATGCTTGGGGGACTGGGTTAGCTAGCAGTGCGGTTCTTGAAGCAGTATTTTATTTATTTTTTTGTTTATTGTCAAACTTCCCTTGCCAGAACATAAACTCTATGAAGGCTGGAGGATTTCTGTCGATTTTGCTCCCAGTATCCCCGGTGCTCAGAATAGTGCCAACACACAGTAGTTACTAAACCATCTTTCTTGAGTGTGTGACAAACGAGTGTGCGCACACTCGGCCGGGTGTGGGGAAGTGTGTTATGTGTATGAATTGTGTCTGTGGGCATCCGGGAGTGTGAACAGATACATTCTGTGTCCGGGTGTGTGAGCTTTTGGGCACAAGTGGCACGCGAACCGGGTGTGTGCACGGGTGCGTGTGTGCGTGCCTCGGTGTGACTGCGTCCCTAAAGCTGTGCCCCTTATGTGAACATTGGGGTGCCGAGGGATGCGGCTATGTGCGTGCAGCGCACAGTTGTGAGTGTGTGTGCAGGGGGGGGGGGGCGGGAAGGCGCTGTCGGCTTCTCCCAGCCTTCAGCACTCACTCAGCTTCACCCCAGGTCGCCTGCTGCGAAATGTCAGTGGCAGAGAAGCTAAAAATATCCGCTCTGCTCCTCTGCTCACTGCTTGGGCTGATGGGGCTGTGGGGCCCCAGCAGGCCCCTTGGGCCCTGGGGGGAGGAGGGACTGCTGGATGAGGGGCGGGGTATGGGGTAAGACAGGGAGGCCCTCCTCAGCACACTCCCTCCCCCACTTCTTGGGCTCCAAAGCCAGGCCCCGGGCTCACCTCTATCAGGAAGCCCTGGAGAACCCCCCCAGGAGCTGCCACATGCTAGTGTGTGTGTGTGTGTGTGTGTGTGTGTGTTCGTGGTGTCCAGAGCCGCCTGGGAGGGCAATATGGCCTCCATCAGACTGGGGCTCATCTGAACAGGACAGTGCCTCTTTTGTCAGTCCAGGGGCTCCAGAGGACAGAGCTTCAGACAGGGACTCCTGGGGGTGAGCTGGATCTCTTCCTTCCGTCTGGGGGCTTCCGGCAAAAGAGCTGGCGGTTTTCTCCCTAGAGCTGAGGGTCAGGTGCACAGCACAGGACGTATGGGTTCATCTGGCCCTGGGCCTGGCGCCTCTAGGGCTCTCTGACCCCAAGGCACATCTGCTGATACTCGGGGCTGTGGGCCGGGAGGAGTCTCAGCTCTGCCCACACCCTAGGCCGGCATGTGTTTGTGCTACAGGTATTTGTGTGGGTGCGGGTGGGACATGTCAGGGCCCGTGGTCTTTCAGCGACCTGTGCCTCCTCACACGTTGGGCTCCTGGGTGTGTCTTTGCCTGTGTCAGTGGCTGTCTGCCTCGGGCAATCAATAAGGGGTTGGGGAGTCGTGGGTTTCTCTGTGTGCATGCGGGTGACTCTGTATGTGGGTCATAATGTAGACCCGCAAACTCCAGCTGGAATAAACTGTGTTAACGTGAGAGGTGCCGGTGTTAACACGTGGGGGTTTCTGTATATGCGTCAGTGTGTTTGTGTCTCTGTCAGATGGTCAGCGCCTGTTTATCCTCTGTATCAAGATGTCTGCGTGTCGTGTCGAGGTTTCAGTCATTTGATTACTGTGTTACTGTGTGTCTGTCTGGATGCCATCATGTCAATGGCCACCTCTGTGCCTATGTGTGCGTGTGCCCAGGTCAGTTTGATTTTGTGGGTCCGTAACGTTCGTGTGTCCCTGTGAATGTTGGTGTTCTTGTGCGTGGGTTGAAATCTGTGCATAAACTCGGCACCCGCTCCCCTGTCCCTTTCCTAGTCTCTCCCACCATTTCTGTGTTAAAGGCCTCAGGTTGAGTGTGTGTGTGTGTGTGTGTGTGTGTGTCTATCAACTTTCCCCAGCTCCAAAGCCTCCAGCTCTGAGATCTGCCCTCCCACTCTCTCTCCTTTTGGACTTGAGGTGGGAGCTGAAGCGGAGAGGGCAGGCAGGCACGGAGCCCACCACAGCCGGGGGCCGGGGCCAGGCTGCCACAAGGGCCCTGCCTCAGCTTTCCTCCAAGCAAGCGCTAAGCCAGAGCCTCGGTTACATGTAAACACCAGCTGTGTCAAGACAGCGCAGCTTCTTCTAGGTCAACAGACAGCTGTGGGGTTGCTAGGCAACCGCCTGGCTCCCCCCCCTTAGGCCCCCCCCCCCCCCCCCCCCCCCCCCAAACCCCCCCTTGGCCCCCCCCCCCCCCCAGGGTACCGCCGTGCCCCTCCAAGCCAATTAAAACAGTGGGGCTAAGAGGGTAGGGGGTCAAGGTTGTACGAAAGGGGGACTCTAGGACTGGGATGGAGGTAACGGGGAGGTGTTAACCATCCCGGTGCCACTGCCCCCTTCCCCTCAGTCCTCATTGCACACAGCCACATCACCAGTCAGACTCCGGGCAGGGCAGAACTGGGGTGGCGGTGAAGTGATGCGCCCTCCCTCCCCTGTAGGTCAAGCCCAAACCGGAGAGATGCTGGAAGCAGAGAGAGAGAGGGGTGTGGATTGTACAAGAATTGGTCAAGTCTCCTCCCCCTCCCCAGTCAAGCCTGGGGAAGACAGACTGGGGGGGCCCTCGGGCAACAAAAGGGTTACGTTCCCCCTTTTATTTCCCACCCTCCCAGGATAGCCACCCCCATCCCAAGGCGGCACCTGCGCTCCCAGCTCCCGTGCCCCTTCGGTGCCCGCACCCAGGCAGGGCAGCCCCCCCAGGCCTTCCCTCGGCCCTCTTTGCACCCGGCCTGGGCCTTCTCTGGGGCACTGGGGGAGGCGAGGGTCCCGGAGCCCGGGGCCTCCCGAGAGCCCCCAGGACTCGGGCCCTTTGAGTGTTGGGGGTGGGGGGGCGCCAGCGGGGTGACTTCGTAGTGCCTGAAGGAAGGAGCGGGAGGAGGGAGCCGGGCCGGCAAGGGGGCAGCGCCCGTGGCCTCCCCATTAGTATGCGGCCGCGCTCTGCGCGCCATGGCAACCGCTCCCCCCGCGCCGCGCCAGCCGGGCAGCCCCGGGCGCAGTGCGCACCTCTCCTCCCACAGGTGGCGGCGCGCACGGGCGGGCACGCACGCACGCACGGGCACGCACGCTCCGGGCGCCTGGGGGCGAGCCCTGGGCGCCAGGTGCGCTGAGGCCGCCCGGCTTCCCCCGCCCCCCCTCCCCCCCTCCCCCCCTTCCCCGCAGGCTCCGGCCGCCTGTGGGCGTGTCCCCAGGTGCTCCAGAGTGAGCCCCCGAGGCGGGCCGGGGGGGGGGGGGGGGGGGGGGGGGGTTGTATGTACCTGAGGATGTTCTTGCCTGTGCCTGGGTGTGTCCCTCAGTGTGCCTGTTGTGCCTCCGTCTCTGGTTGTCCTTGAGGGTATTGGCCTCTCCGTGCTCATTTACCTCCCTATCCCGAACGTATGTGGCACTGGGTGTATGATAGCCCAGGTGTAACTGAGTGTACTTGTGTCTTTGTACATCTGTGTACGAGCGTGTGATTGTGTTTGTTACCTTTGAGCCTGTGTGCCTGCACATGCCTGAAGGTGTGTGTGTGTTTGTATCCGTTTGTGTGCCCGTGGCTCTGGGTTTTTCTCTGGAAGAATGTCCCAGGTGTACATGGGACTGTTCTGGTGTGTGCCTGAATAAATATTTGCCATGTGTGTGTGTGTGTGTGTGTGTGTGTGCGCGCGCGCGCGCGTGTGATCCCTTGCTATCTGCATGTGATCTTGTCTGGCATCCTTGTGTTTCTGGGCTTAGCTGTGTGTTGAATTGTGCACCTGTATGTATGTCCCTGAGAACCCATCTCTCCATGTATGTCATTGTGCATTCCTGTGAGCGCCCTGAGTGTGTCCTGGAGTGTGGCTGTGTGTCCAGGGGCTGCTGGCTCTGTGCCCTCCTTGGCTTCACTCCCTGCTGCCTGAGTGAGCTGACACCTGCTCCCTGAGCACTGGACCCCCTCCCCCCACCTGGCAAGGACAAGGAAGGACACGGAGACAGAGTCAGAC